>NC_042974.1:46394535-46649535 GCF_901001165.1 Salmo trutta | reverse complement strand
AAATCTCACAGCAAGAACTGTCAAATCTGGTGCAGTCCATGAGGAGATGCACTGCAGTACTTAATGCAGCTGGTGGCCACACCAGATACTGACTGTTACTTTTGACATCCCCTTTGTTCAGGGACACATTATTCCATTTCTGTTAGTCACGTCTGTGGAACTTGTTCAGTTTATATGTCTCAGTTATTGAATCTTAAGTTCATACAAATATTTACACGTTAAGTTTGCTGAAAATAAACGCAGTTGACCGTGTGAGGAACGTTTCTTTTTTTGCTGAGATATATATAGATATATTTAAAAAAAATGATTTTATGGGAATCTATGTTAATTACCAAAATTACAGGAGATCCTGGAAATTTTGGTAAATTACCAGTAGCTTTGCAACCCTAGGTCATGCGGTAGTGAGTAGTGCTGAGCGATGTGCTTCTTGGTCATATTTCGGTTACATTATTAAAAATAATCACGATTTTCAATTTCAGTTATTATATATATTTTTAAAATGCACTATGCAGTGGGTTGAATGCTGTAACACAGAATAAAACAATTAATAAAAGTCCCATGATGGTAGTGACTGTCCATGACTGCTTATCACTTATTAACATGACTTTAATATTTCAGTTGTGTATATGAAATTTGTTTTATTTGACTACCATTATTTCATTTAAGTCGTCAACTAATCTCTATTGAGCTACTGCCTATGCGGTCTGATAAAATTACTATTTTAGTAGTTCTTAAAATAAGGCATACTTTTATGACTGCTGAATACCAATAGCTCGAAGCAACTACGCTCTAATCACGCATTCTTCTTCATAGCAGGCGTAAAAGAAACTGACAAGTAGCCGCGCAATGGATTATGGTCATTGTAGTTAATTATCACGTTTTCTGCACTAAACTATGTAGAACATTGGAACTGTTGGAAACTACAACACCATACTACGTCGCACAGTTTGGGCACGATCGGATTTATCTCTAGAGAAACCACAGCGCAATGTGCACATTGAGCTCACCTAAAAAGAAAATAAATGGAATTCAGTGATGTCAGTGAATTAGTTGTTTAAAAAATTTTTAAAATTACAAGCATTTCAGTTAACTTCTTTGAGATCTGGGGGCAGTATTGAGTAGCTTGGATGAATAAGGTGCCCAGAGTAAACTGCCTGCTACTCAGGCCCAGAAGCTAGGATATGCATATTATTAGTAGATTTGGATAGAAAACACTCTGAAGTTTCTAAAACTGTTTGAATGATGTCTGAGTATAACAGAACTCATATGGCAGGCAAAAACCTGAGAAAAATGCAACCAGGAAGTGGGAAATCCAAGGTTTGTAGTTTTTCAAGTGATTGCCTATCCAATAAAGTGTCTGTGAGATCATATTGCATTTCCTAAGGCTTCCACTAGATGTCAACAGTCTTTAGAATGTTGTTTCAGGTTTCTACTGTGAATGGGGAGAGAATAAGAGCTATTGGAATCAGGTGTCTGGAAAAATGGCTTGAGCTCAGTCATGCGCGCGGCCGTGAGAGCAAGCTTAGTTCCTTTTCATTTCTGAAGACAAAAGAATTGTCCGGTTGGAATATTATTGAAGATTTATGGTAAAAACATCCTAAAGATTGTTTGACATATTTAAACAAACTGTAATGCAACTTTTTGACTTTGTCTGGACTTAGCCTCTTATGGCAAGGGGGCAGTATTTTCACGGCTGGATAAAAAACGTACCCGATTTAATCTGATTATTAGTCCTGCCCAGAAACTAGAATATGCATATAATTATTAGCTTTGGATAGAAAACACTCCAAAGTTTCTAAAACTGTTTGAATGGTGTCTGTGAGTATAACAGAACTCCTATGGCAGGCAAAAACCTGAGAAGGTTCTGTTCAGGAAGTACCCTGTCTGAACATTTCTTGCCCTTGTTGATTTTCTCTATCTTTTACAAGGGATCTCTGCTCTTACGTGACACTTCCCACGTCTCCAATGGGGTCTCAGAGCCCGGGAAAAACAGGAATGACGTAATTCAAAGCCCTGGCTGAAGCACACGAGAGCAAAAGCTAAGTGGTCAATCAGTGGAGTAAGCCTTACGCTCGCGACCTGCCCCGCCCCCGTCTTTCGGTTTTTCCCTCAGTTTACAGACATGCAGATTCCCGGTCGGAATATTATCGCTTTTCTACAAGATAAATTGCATAAAAATTGGTTTTAAACAGCGGTTGACATGCTTCGAAGTACGGTAATGGAATATTTAGAAATTCTTTGTCACGTTCTGCGCCATGCTCGTGACCGTGATTTACCATTGGGATAGTGTCTAGAACGCACAAACAAAACGTCGCTGATGGAACATAACGATGGATTATTTGGGACCAAACCAACATTTGTTATTGAAGTACAAGTCCTGGGAGTGCATTCTGACGAAGAACAGGAAAGGTAAGACCATTTTTCTTATAGGAAATGTGATTTTGGTGAAGGCTAAACTGGTTGGGTGTCTAAATAGCTAGCCCTGTGATGCCGGGCTATGTACTTAGAATATTGCAAAATGTGCTTCATCCGAAAAGCTATTTTAAAATCGGACATATCGAGTGCATAGAGGAGTTCTGTATCTATAATTCTTAAAATAATTGTGTTTTTTGTGAACGTTTATCGTGAGTAATTTAGTAAATTCACCGGAAGTGTTCGGTGGGAATGCTAGTTCTGAACGTCACATGCTAATGTAAAAAGCTGGTTTTTGATATAAATATGAACTTGATTGAACAGGCATGCATGTATTGTATAACATAATGTCCTAGGTGTGTCATCTGATGAAGATAAATCAAAGGTTAGTGCTGCATTTAGCTGTGGTTTTGTTTTTTGTGACATTATATGCTAGCTTGAAAAATGGGTGTGATTATTTCTGGCTGGGTACTCTGCTGACATAATCTAATGTTTTGCTTTTGCTGTAAAGCCTTTTTAAAATCGGACAGTGTGGTTAGATTAACGAGAGTCTTGTCTTTAAATAGCTGTAAAATAGTCATATGTTTGAAAAATGGAAGTTTTTGGATTTTAGAGGAGTTTGTATTTCGCGCCCCGCCCATCATTGGATATTGGAGCAGACGTTCCGCTAGCGGAACATCTAGATGTAAGAGGTTAGTGCATTCGCCTTCTGCATTTGGAATAGTGAACTGAACGCGGAAACAAAAAGGAGGTATTTGGACATAAATATTGACTTTATCGAAACAAAACGAACATTTATTGTGGAACTGGGATCCCTGGGAGTGCATTCCGCTGTGTCAGATTTCAAAAAAGCTTTACGGCAAAAGAACACCATGCGATAATCTGAGTACAGTGCTCAGACACCAAAACAAGCCATACAGATACCCGCCATGTTGTGGCGTCAACAAAAGTCAGAAATGGCATTATAAATACTCACTTACCTTTGATTTAATTCTATGTAAAACACTTGTATCTTATATCAACGTTTATGATGAGTATGTCTGTAAATTGATGTGGCTTCCTGCAAAAATCACTGGATGTTTTAGAGGCAAACATTACTGAACATAACGCGCCAATGTAAACTGAGATTTTTTGATATAAATATGAACTTTATCGAACAAAACATACATGTATTGTGTAACATGAAGTCCTATGAGTGCCATCTGATGAAGATCAAAGGTTAGTGATTAATTTGATCTCTATTTCTGCTTTTTGTGACTCCTCTCTTTGGCTGGAAAATGGCTGTATGTTTTTTTGTGACTAGGTGCTGACCTAACAATCATATGGTGTGCTTTCGCCGTAAAGCCTTTTTGAAATCTGACACTGGCTGGATTAACAAGAAGTTAAGCTTTAAAATGGGGTATGATACTTGTATGTTTGAGGAATTTGAATTACTACGCTAGCGTCCCACATATGCCAGAGAGGTTAATCGCTCAGCACTAATACTGAGTGATATAATGTAGCTATACAACATGTAATGGTGTGATATTACCTGTAATCCTTTGGGTTGTATCTGATGGCTTCTGTAAACATACTGACTGCCTGAGAATACTGGCCCTCCTGGACCAGCTTGATCCCTTTTTCTACAGGACACACAGTCAGAGGCTAAAGCATACAAACAAAATCTGAGCATGTTTGCACAGCAAGTTGTGTGTTCGAGTGTAACCTGGATGGACATAGACACTCACCTGTCAACAAGGCACTTCTCTTAGTCACAGCATCTGTTGTTTCATTCACCTAGACCAAAACCAGAGAAATAATTTATAATCAAACAAATTGTTGATCACTTCCGACTCAGCGACACGAGTGACCGTGCTCTAGCCTGCACACTTAGGCAGCCGTGTGTGTGTGTGTGTGTGTGTGTGTGTGTGTGTGTGTGTGTGTGTGTGTGTGTGTGTGTGTGTGTGTGTGTGTGTGTGTGTGTGTGTGTGTGGGGGGGGCGCGTGAGAGAGACTATACGATGTAAAACTCAAAAACATTCCAAAGAACTGTTTATCATGCCTTCCATGTCCAGAATTCACCTCGCCTTAGGGAGGACATTGAACCTGCACAGCCAACAACTAGCCATCAGCACTAGTGGAGACCGAGGCTAAATGTAACGCTTTTTGGCTTTTGCTTACTTATGAAAATATTGTTTGTATAAGAATATTAATAATCTTACATTACACGCTGTAACCACATTTCTAGGACATACCAGTCGTTTACAAAGTAAACCGAGTGGCTGAAGTTAAATTGTACAATTCACCCATAGGCGGGGTGAAATCTAACAGGCTGCAGGGCAGTGTTAATTTCGTCAACAATAACTATGACATAAAAATTAAGATTAGAAATTACTTTATTTTAGTTGACTAAAATGTAACGAGACGAGAATTCCACATGAGACTAATGGACATTCAATTTGACATGAGGCTCCTTTCCATCATTAGCATGCATGGCTTTGCAGACTAATGCAGTCCTCTTATTGGCAGATAATGTATTTCAGTTGCTCAGGCTGATTGAGAGAGAGAGCTGGGTCTGCACACACACACACACACACACACACACACACACACACACACAGCTCCAAGGTCGTCACTTCAATCACTCTTTTGAACTGATGTGCAGCAATGGCACTTCAAATTGTAACTCATCACAATTAGAAACAATAAATGTGTTTGATAATCTTTGTTTTCATATAGGCAATTTTTCCTCTGATCACATCACAAGCTCTATTTTGCTGTGTGCTTTTATTTATCTTTGTTGCCAAATGAGAGTTGCAGTTGCTTTTTTATATTGGAAAAGCTAATGCTATTTGCTGGCGTTGTTGGAAAGCTCAGATTATCCTCTTCTCACGCCATTGGTTATGGTAGGAAATTCTGAGCTGTAAACATTTTAACCTGTAGCCAAGGCTTATAGCCATATAGTTAGTTATGGCTGGCATTGGTTACAATCTGCCACAATAGCAATATTGCTAGGGGGATAGTAGGCCGAGTTGGACAAGGTTATCTGAATGTACACGATGGAAGCTAGAGGTAAATATCAATAATTTAAATGTGGGGGGAGGGGGTTCACCGGCTATTGTGACTAAAACTAGACAACAATTTTGCAGAGTTGAAGTCAAATGATAATGACTAAGATGTGAAATGATTAAAATGTGACTAAGACAAAAGGTATTTGAGGATTACAACAAAGACTAAATCTATATCTAAAATAGCTGCGCCAGGGTTAAATGTGAAAGCACAAAAACATGTTTTTTTTACACTCCAAAAACAAACAATATAAACGACAACTTTTAAACAACTCATCTGCCCAGACCCGCATGCTCACCCCCCAATCTCTAGTGCCTGCATTATTGTTTGCGACTTGGCAATAAATTGTAACAATTTATTTCTCGGTCACCCATGCCATTTCAAACCTAAATTTTACTAGTAACATGCGCTGAATACAGCAGGTGTAGACCTCAGTGAAATTCTTACTTACGAGCCCCTAACCAACACTGCAATTAAAAAAAAATATGGATAAGAATAAGAGATAAAAGTAACAAGTAATAAAGAGGAGCAGTAAAATAATATATACAGGGGGGTGTCGGTACAGAGTGAATGTGCAGGGGCACCGGTTAGTTGAGGTAGTATGTACATGTAGGTAGAGTTAATTAAAGTGACTATGCATTGAAGACAACAGAGAGTGGCAGTGGTGTGGAGAGGGGAGGGGCAATGCAAATAGTCTGGGTAGCCATTTGATTAGATGTTCAGGAGTCTTATGGCTTGGGGGTAGAAGCTGTTTAGAAGCCTCCTGGACCTAGACTTTGCGCTCAGGTACCGCTTGCCATGCAGTAGCAGAGAGAACAGTCTATGACTAGGGAGTCTGACAATTTCTAGGGCCTTCCTCTGACACCGCCTGGTATAGAGGTCCTGGATGGCAGGAAGCTTTGCCCCAGTGATGTACGGAGCCGTACGCACTACCCTCTGAAATGCCTTGTGGTCAGAGGCCGAGCAGTAGCCATACCAGGCAGTGATGCAACCAGTCAGGATGCTCGATGGTGCAGCTGTAGAACCTTTTGAGGAGCTGAGGACCAACGCCAAACCTTTTCAGTCTTCTGAAGGGGAATAGGTTTTGTTGTGCCCTCTTCACGATTGTCTTGGTGTGCATGGACCATGTTAGTTTGTTGGTGATGTGGACACCAACGAACTTCAAGCTCTCTACCTGCTCCTCTGCAGCCCCGTTGATGAGAATGGGGGCGTGCTCGGTCCTCATTTTCCTGTAGTCCACAATCATCTCCTTTGTCTTGATCACTTTGAGGGAGAGGTTGTTGTCCTGGCACCACACGCCCAGGTCTCTGACCTCTCATCTGCAAACTTGATGGTGTTGGAGTCGTGCCTGGCCGTGCAGTCATGAGTGAACAGGGAGTAGAGGGGGCTGAGCACGCACCCCTGAGGGGCACCTGTGTTGAGGATCAGCGTGGCGGATGTGTTGTTACCTACCCTTACCACTTGGGGGTGGCCAGTCAGAATGTCCAGCATCCAGTTGCAGAGGGAGGTGTTTAGTCCCAGGGTCCTTAGCTTATTGATGAGCTTTGAGGGCACTATGGTGTTGAACGCTGAGCTGTAGTCAATGAATAGCATTCCCACATAGGTGTTCCTTTTGTCCAGGTGGGAAAGGGCAGTGTGGAGTGCAATAGAAATTGCATCATCTGTGGATCTGTTACACAAATTGGAGTGGGTCTAGGGTTTCTGGGATAATGGTGATGTGAGCAATGACCAGCTTTTCAAAGCGCTACAGACGTGAGTGCTACAGGTCGGTAGTCATTTAGGCAGGTTACCTTAGTGTTCTTGGGCACAGGCACTATGGTGGTCTGCTTAAAACATGTTGGCATTACAAACTCGGACAGGGAGAGGTTGAAAATGTCAGTGAAGACGCTTGCCAGTTGGTCAGCGCATGCTCGCAGTACACGTCCTGGTAATCCGTGTACTACGAGAATGTTGTATTATTTAAAGATCTGCCTCACATAGGCTGCGGAGAGCGTGATCACAGTCATCCGGAACAGCTGGTGCTCTCCTGCATGTTTAAGTGTTATTTGCCTTAAAGCAAGCATAGAAGAAGTTTAGCTTGTCACAGAGTTCATGTCACTGGGCAGCTCTCGGCTGTGATTCCCTTTGTAGTCTGGAATGGTTTGTAAGCCCTGCTACATCCGACGAGCGTCAGAGCTGGTGTAGTATGATTCGATCTTTGTCCTGTATTAATGCTTGCCTGTGTGATGGTTCAACAGGAAGGCATACCGGGATTTCTTATAAGCTTCCGGGTTAGAGTCCCGCTCCTTGAAAGTGGCAGCTATAGCCTTTAGCTCAGTGCGGATGTTTGCGTGTAATCCATGGCTTCTGGTATTTTCGGTCATAAGAGACGGTAGCGGTAACATTACGTACAAAATAAGTAAAAACTAAGTTACAAACAACGCAAATAAACACGTAAAACTTCAGCCTTCTTCTCCGGCACCATTGCACTGTCAACACATCTACAACAAAGTAACTAGCCAGTCATCCTTAGCCAACAACACTCCTACTATAGCAACTTAAGCTACCAAAGTAGATAGTGATCCTTGGCCCCCAAAACCTCAGACTGACAGCTATTGACAAAACATCCACCACAGCAAATCTCTAGTTAGCTAGCTATACTGGCTATCACCAGTCTTACGATAGCAACTAGTCAGCAATGTAGATATCCCAAAACTCAGGGTCCACTTACCTCTCTGGTTCTGCCCTCGTTCTCCTTATTCTCTTTGGACTTGGCGCCAGGTTTGGTCCAGCCTTTTGGCCTGATGTGGCTAGCAGCGTTAGTAAAGAACGCACTGCTCACATCCCACTCCAGTTCCTACAGCAGAGAGGGAGAGACAATGGTTTACTAAGGTGCCCATCAGCTTGTATATGAAGACTCCTCAAGTACACACAGCTCCTCTAAAAACTAGCCTGGGGAAGACGGATCATAATAATGGATGGAATGGAGTAATTGGAATGGTATCAAACACATGGAAACCATGTGTTCGATACCATTCCAGTCAAGCCATTACTATGAGCCCGTCCTCCCCAATTAAGGTGCCACAACACAAATAAATCTAGGACCAGGCACCTACGCCATTGCTTTGCCCAAATTAACGAGTCAGTCTGTCCCTACCTCTTCAGATGTTTGTGCAGCGGTATTCTGGGGTCCTTTAGTTCCTGATGGGGCTGGCGATGGGGCAGAGGGTTCCTTAGAGCGAGGGATGGCTGCTTTATCCTCTTTCTCTTCTTTCACTACCTCCTCTTCTACCTCCACCTCAGACTCACTCTCATCTTTATCCTCTTCCTCCTCAGATCTACCATCATCCTCCACATCCTGGAAAACAGAGAGCATATCATAAACTAGCTGAAATGCAAACTGTCCATTCCTTTTTATACAGACATTTTTTCTGATCATTGTAAATGAGGCTGTTAAGCATCGCATAATTTAGATTAATTCAGAATACATGTAATACTGGTTTGTAGTTAACCTGGTCAGTGCCCTCAGGCTTCTTCACCTGCTCCAGCTTCTTGCGTTCCCGTCGACGCTGAGAGGAACATAGTAACAGCATCAGGATACACAGATTGGGTGCTGAATATGTGGTTCACTATGGACAGAGCAGGTCCTTCACGGTTTTTAACCAAACACTATGGCTCAGGATGATTTGGTGTGTGTGTGTGTGTATATAGGAGTAAGTGTGTGCGTATGTACAGTATGTATGAATTAATGTGCGAGTGTGTTGCTCACCTTCCTCTTGGCTCTGCGTCGCGCCGCTCTGTGTTTGGCCTTCTCCTCCTCGCTCAGACAGTCCTCTCCACTGATGTCCTGTTCCTAACACACACATTCATTAATAAGTGCATCGATGATGTTGTACCCAGTGACCGTCCGGTACATATCCCAACCAGAAGCCATGGATTAAAGGCAACATCCGGATGGTTATAAGAAATCCCGCTACGCCTTCCGACGAACCAACAAACAGGCAAAGCGTCAATACAGGAAAAAATGAAATCCTAATACACCAGCTCTGACGCTCATCGGATGTGGCAGGGCATGCAACCTTTTACAGATTACAGAGGGGAAACCAGCCGCGAGCTACCAGACGAGCTAAATACCTCCTGTTTGCTTCCAAGCTAGAAGCATTGAACCATGTATTAGAGCACCAGCTATTCCGGACGACTGTGAACATGCTCTCCGTAGCCGATGTGAGTAAGACCTTTAAACAGGTTAACATTTACAAGGACGCAAGGCCAGACGAATTACCAGGATGCATAGTCAGAGCAAAAAGAATATCTACCTGACTAAGTCTAACACCTACATGTTTCAAGCAGACCACCATAGTCAATATGCCCAAAAACTCCAAAGTAACCTGTTGAAATTAATTTCAACCCGTAGCACTCACATCTGTAGCCATGAAATGACTCACATCAAAACCATCATACCAGACACACTGAACTCAATACAACCCACATACCGCCCCAACAGATCCAAAAATTACGCACTCTATATTGCACTTTTCTGGAAAAAAGGAACACCTATGTAAGAACGCTGTTCATTTACTATAGCTCGGTGTTCAACACCATAGTGTCCTTCAAGCGCATCACTAAGCTAAGGACCCTGGGATTAAACACCTCCCTCTACAACTGGATCCTGTGCTTCCTGACTGGCCGCCCCCAGGTGGTAATGGTAGGTAACAACATCCGACCACGCTGATCCTCAACACGGGGGCCCCTCAGGGGTGCGTGTTCAGTCCCCTCCTGTACTCCCTGTTCACTCATGACTGCATGGCCAGGCACGACTCCAACACCATCATTAAGTTTGCTGATGACCTGCTCACCGACAATGACAAGACAGCTTATAGGGTGGAGGTCAGAGACCTGGCAGTATGGTGCCAGGACAACAACCTCTCCCTCAATGTGATCAAGACAAAGGAGATGATTGTGGACTACAGGAAAAGGAGGACCGAGCATGACCCCATTATCGACGGGGCTGTAGTGGAGCAGGTTGAGAGCCTCAAGTTCCTTGGTGTCCACTTCACCAACAAACTATCATGGTACAAGCACACCAAGACAGTCGTGAAGAGGGCACGACAAAACCTATTCCCCCTCAGGAGACTGAAAAGAATTGGCATGGGTTCTCAGATCCTCAAAAAGTTCTACAGCTGCACTATCGAGAGCATCCTGAATGGTTGCATCACTGCCTGGTATGGAAACTGCTCGACCTCCGACCGCAAGGCACTAAAGAGGGTAGTGCGTACAGCCCAGTACATCACTGGGGCCAAGCTTCCTGCCATCCAGGACCTCTATACCAGGCGGTGTCAGAAGAAGGTAAAAAAAAAAAAAAATGGTCAGACTCCAGCCACCCTAGTCATAGACTGCTCTCTCTACAAGTCTACAGCATGAGCATCCTGTCGGGCTGTATCACCGTCTGGTACGGCAACTGCTCCACCCTCAACAGCAAGGCTCTCCAGAGGGTAGTGCGGTCTGCACAACGCATCACCGGGGTCAAACTACCTGCCCTGCAGGACACCTACAACACCAGATGTCACAAGAAAGCCAAAAAGATCATCAAGGACAACAACCACCCGAGCCACTGCCAGTTCACCCCGCTATCATCCAGAATGTGAGGTCAGTACAGGTGCATCAAAGCTGGGACCGAGACACTGAAAAACAGCTTCTATCTCAAGGCCAGACTGTTAAAAACAGCCATCACTAACAGAGAAGCTGCTGTCAACATACACACTCAAATCTCTGGCTACTTTAATAAATGGACTTAATAAAAAGGTATCACTAGTCACCTTAAATAACGACACTTTAATAATGTTTACATATCCTACATTACTCATCTCCTATGTATATACTGCTCTATACGAGCTACTGCATCTTGCCTATACCGCACGGCCTCCGCTCATCCATATATTTATATGTACATATTCTTACTCATCCCTTACATTTGCGTGTTTAAGGTAGTTGTGAATTTGTTAGATTACTTGTTAGATATTACTGCATTGTCGGAACTAGAAGCACAAGTATTTCGCTACACTCACATTAACATCTGCTAACCATGTGTATGTGACCAATCAAATTTCATTTGAGGTCCAAAAGGCTTCTCAACAGCTTCTACCCCCCAAGCCATAAGACTGCTGAACAGCTAATCAAATGGCTAACCAGACTATTTGCATTGCCCCCCCCCCATACGCTGTTGCTATCCTCTGTTTATTATCTATGCATAGTCACTTTTACCTACATGTACATATTACCTCAATTACCTCGACTAACCAGTGCCCCCGCACATGGACTCTGTACCAGTACCCCTGGTATAGCATCGCTGTTATTTTACTGCTGCTCTTTAATTATTTGTTACTTTCATTTCTTATTTTTTACTTAATAAATCATATTTTTCTTAACTGCATTGTTGGTTAAGGGCTTGTAAGTAAGCGTTTTACTGTAAGGTCTACACCTGTTGTATTCGGTGCATGTGACGAATACAATTTGATTTGACTTACAGTTGACCGGGGCAACTCTAGCAGGGAAGAAATTTGACGAACAGACTTGTTGGAAAGGTAGCATCCTATGACGTTGCCACGCTGAAAGTCACTGAGCTCTTCAGAAAGCCCATTCTACTGCCCTTGTCTATGGAGATTGCATAGTGGTGTGCTCGATTTTATACACCTGTCAGCAACAGTTGTAGCTGAAATAGCCGAATCCACTAATTTGAAGGGTTGTCCACATACTTTTGCCCACAAACTTCAAGACCACAATGCACCGAACACTGTCAAACATACAGCCCCTTGTCCTTCAGTGTAACATGTCTTTACCTTGGACAGTGTGACGTTGGTGAGCTCAGAGGTCACTGCTCCACATTCCATCTCCTCCTGGCGCTGAGCACTGGAGGTTTCTGGGTAAAAAGTACAACATACAGTACATCAGGGTTCAAATTGTACATTACATGCTCAAAAATAACCCATTCTCTACACCAGACATTGATTAGGTTAAAACCAGGCTAGCTTCAACAACTGAACTGTGAAAGGTCAGTCAGATAAAGGTTTGTACGAGGTCACGGCTTCACTGCGGTCTGATTCAAGTCAGTCAGTCACACACAGAAGTCTTATGACTGAACAGTTTTTGTTTTTACTGTCGAAGCGTGCCTTAAACAAACCAGAGTCAATCTTTTCTATTTTTACATTTCAAACAAGCTCTGAATTCTGATGGAGAACAATAGACCAAAACGAGGGCATTCAAAAGAAGTGAAATGGCAGTCAAGAGGTGTACATATGACTGCTTTAGAAACATGTCCTTGATAAGATAACCTTACACAGGGATAAACTTTGCAGGGCTTGCAGTTAGCTTTTCAGTGATAGCCTGGTTGTGACACCATGCCCCATGTTGATCTCAGTGGACTAATGAGCGTGAGTAAAAACTCAAACGACTAATATGGACTTCTTTAGGGCCAATGACGATTTTGGGGTGTCAAGGAGGCCTAAAATATCGACCGATATTCAATTAGAAAATGTTGATGACAAAATTTGACAAACAGCCATGCATGTGTAAATGCATACATTTTTTAAATCAAACAAAATGGTGACTTTATTTTTACCAACCTAATGGTAATTATATTTGAACGATAAATCTCTTGATAAACTGGGTTAATTAAGATGGCATACCTACAATACAGGTGAATGGATATTCAGTAGGAGAGTTTTGAGCTTTTTTTGGCTAATCTGGTGCTACAGATGACAATCGGTTTGCCTTTCATTTGGGACATATTAGCCTATTGATCAACAACATTTGCATAGAAGCATCACTCCAGCATGGAAGGACATCATTTAGGCACTGCTGTTAGTTTGAAAATATAAAATCTATTCAATGCAAATGGTCCAACGTAACATCAGTTTGTGATCACGGCTGTTTATGAAACAAGTAAAAATGTTGTAAGCTGTCAGGACACCTCTAAATTAAAAAAATCTCAGCTGCCAGGACAATTTTTTTAAAACATTTTTAAAGAACTCAATTGGCTAGTTCAGCTATCTGTCAAGAAATGGGCGGGTTGTAACTTTATCCTACTGCTATGATTGAATAGAGCGAGGCTGTAACTCCACTCCCTTTCACATATCTCTCCATCAATCATATCACTTGCTGGCTGCAGTTTACTGCTACTATGATAACTAGCTCAATGGCAATGACATTTGCTACCAAGCCATAAATATGCACAATATCTAATATTTGTCTGAATGACTCAAATCTGCACATAGTTTGATTAGTGAGAAGGCACAGGCACTGATCTAAAGCTTTCTTGGTCCATAAACATGCAGGGAGATTCTTAGGTAGCTAAACCTATTGCCAACCTTTATTTAGGCTTTTTAAAAACACTTCATTCTTTCCTATTATGACAATCTAATCCGACTATCAACTGTCAATTTAGGGATACGATTGTGGCTTGTTCAATGAGCATACCAGTAAATATCTTACGTTACACTAAAGAGGTTTAGAAACTTTGGTTACACCACAAGTCAGATGGTTTGTTGCCAAAAATGGTGCATTTTCAAAATGATAACCAGCTAACGCTAGCTACATTGGCAATTATCTCCTGATAACTTAGCACTGTGTTATCCTAGCCAGCTAGATAGCATACAGTAGTAGCTAATAAAGCTAGCTAGTTAATACCACAGATGAAAGGGTTAATTATCGTACTCTTTGCTAACAGGTCACATAGCCATCTGCTTATTGCATGCATGTCAGGCACGTCGACACAAGCCTTATTAGTGACAAACTAAAATTTGCAACAGAAGTTTGATTTTCGTCACTGTCATTTTATCTGTTTCTCTACACTGCATCTTTCTGTTGGAGAATGAGCTAGCTTGCTGCTGCTCATTTTCCCAGCTAAATATTCCTCTGCATTGTGCAGTGCTCGTGGCTCAGGCGGTGAGTGGCGGCTAGCATAGCAGCAGTTTTGCCATGTAGAGGGACTATCGGCAAAGTCAACAGATAGCAGATAGACTAGAAAAAAGCTATATCGGCTTTATGTTTGCGACGAGACGAGAGCGTTGGACAAGACTGCTGTCTATTGATATTAGTAAAAACTTATTGAAAATGGAAAAGGATTGCCTTGAAAGTTTGGTCGTTCTCTAGTGAAAACAGCATATGTGAGGAGCTCTCAGAGACAAGCCTCCGCTCCCACTACTCAGCATAGCAGAGAAGGGGAAAACAAAAGGCTATGTTCAGCAGGCAAATGTTGTGGAATGTTTTAGATAGAAATGCAATGAATGGGGCTGACAATCCCTTATTCTAAAGGTCAAAGAAGCATGTTTGTGGGTCTCCTGAGTGGCGTAGTGAAGAATACCCTCTGTTCTGTTAGACAGGTAACTCTTGTATCTGGTCCAAAAAAAATTCTAAAAGGTTTACTAAGGGTTGGTAACAGGCTGATCGGTTGGCTATTTGAGCCAGTAAAGGGGCCTTTATTATTCTTAAGTAGCAGAATGGATTTTGCATCCCTCCAGGTCTGGGGGTACACTTTCAAGTAGACTTAAATTGAAAATATGGCAATTTGGAGTGGCAATATCATCTGCTACTCTCCTCAGTAATTTTGCATTCAAGTTGTCAGACCCCGGTGGCTTGTCATTGAGACTTTTTTCAAAATAATCATTCAAATAGTTGGCAATATCAGTCGGTTTTGTGATGAATGAGCCATCTGATTCCATGAAATCTGTTTAGTCACGTCTCAATTTGCAATATGTTTGCCAATCGGTTGTGCAACCAGACTTATTTGCCATTCCTATTCCCTCATCCATACAATTTCTCATCAATCCATGGGGATTTAACCCATGGGTACATGCTTATTAGTAACTGGAATAAGCAATTTCATAAATGTGTCAAGTGCAGCGTCTGTTTGCTCCTTATTACACAACACGGACCAACAAATATTATTTACATCAACATAGGATTTACTCCAAAACTTATTATATGACCTCTTATACATTATACACTGCTCAAAAAAAAAATATATAACACATCCTAGATCTGAATGAATGAAATAATCTTACTAAATACTTTTTTCTTTACATAGTTGAATGTGCTGACAAAAATCACAAAAATAATCAACGGAAACCCAATTTATCAACCCATGGAGGTCTGGATTTGGAGTCACACTCAAAATTAAAGTGGAAAACCACACTACAGGCTGATCCAACTTTGATGTAATGTCCTTAAAACAAGTCAAAATGAGGCTCAGTAGTGTGTGTGGCCTCCACGACCTCCCTACAACGCCTGGGCATGCTCCTGATGAGGTGGCGGATGGTCTCCTGAGGGATCTCCTCCCAGACCTGGACTAAAGCATCCTCCAACTCCTGGACAGTCTGTGGTGCAACGTGGCGTTGGTGGATGGAGCGAGACATGATGTCCCAGATGTGCTCAATTGGATTCAGGTCTGGGGAACGGGCGGGCCAGTCCATAGCATCAATCCCTTCCTCTTGCAGGAACTGTGAAGAGCACAGGGCGCCAGTGGCGAATTTGCCAATCTTGGTGTTCTCTGGCAAATGCCAAACGTCCTGCACGGTGTTGGGCTGTAAGCACAACCCCCACCTGTGGACGTCAGGCCCTCATACCACCCTCATGGAGTCTGTTTCTGACCGTTTGAGCAGACACATGCACATTTGTGGCCTGCTGGAGGTAATTTTGCAGGGCTCTGGCAGTGCTCCACCTGCTCCTCGTTGCACAAAGGCGGAGGTAGCGGTCGTGCTGCTGGGTTGTTGCCCTCCTACGGCCTCCTCCACGTCTCCTGATGTACTGGCCTGTCTCCTGGTAGCGCCTCCATGCTCTGGACACTAGGCTGACAGACACAGCAAACCTTCTTGCCACAGCTCGCATTGATGTGCCATCCTGGATGAGCTGCACTATCTGAGCCACTTGTGTGGGTTGTAGATTCCATCTCATGCTACCACTAAAGTGAAAGCACCGCCAGCATTCAAAAGTGACCAAAACATCAGCCAGGAAGCATAGGAACTGAGAAGTGGTCTGTGGTCACCACCTGCAGAACCACTCCTTTATTGGGGGTGTCTTGCTAATTGCCTATAATTTCCACCTGTTGTCTATTCCATTTGCACAACAACATGTGAAATTTATTGTCAGTGTTGCTTCCTAAGTGGACAGCTTGATTTCACAGAAGTGTGATTGACTTGGAGTTACATTGTGTTGTTTAAGTGTTCCCTTTATTTTTTTGAGCAGTGTAGATCAGAAACACAGTGCAGACATTGTTAATGTTGTAATGACTATTGTAGTTGGAAACGGCTGTTTTTTGATAGAATATCAACATAGGCGTAGAGACCCATTATCAGCAACCATCACTCCTGTGTTCCAATGGCACGTTGTGTTAGCTAATCCAAGTTTATCATTTTAAAGAGGCTAATTGATCATTAGAAAAACCATTTGCAAACAGCTGAAAACTGTTGTCCTGATTAAAAAAAGCAATAAAACTGGCATTCTTTAGACTAGTTGAGTATCTGGAGCATCAGCATTTGTGGGTTCGATTACACTCTCAAAATGGCCAGAAACAAAGACCTGAAAATTGTCAGTCTATTCTTGTTCTGAGAAATGAAGGCTATTCCATGCAAGAAAATGCTAATAAACTGAAGATCTCGTACAATTCTATGTACTACTCTCTTCACAGAACAGCGCAAAATGGCTCTAACCAGAATAGAAAGAGTGGGAAGCCCCAGTGCACAACTGAGCAAGAGGACAAGTACACTAGTGTCTAGTTTGAGAAACAGATGCCTCAAGTCTTCAATTGGCAGCTTCATTAAATAGTACCTGCAAAACACCAGTCTCAACGTCAACAGTGAAAAGGCGACTCCAGGATGCTGGCCTCCTATGGGACACCCAATCACGTCCAGATGTGACTGCAAAAACCAGTCGCAAAAAACATGAAGCGCTACGATGAAACTGGCTCTCATGAGGAACACCACAGGAAAGGAAGACCCAGAGTTACCTCTGCTGCAAAGGATACGATAATTTGAGTTACCAGCCTCAGAAATTGCAGCCTAAATAAATGCGTCACTGAGATCAAGTAACAGACATCTCAAAATCAACTGTTCAAAGGAGACTGTGTGAATCATACCATAGTCAAATTTCTGCAAAGAAACCACTACTAAAAGGACACCAATAAGGAGACTTGATTGGGCCAAGAAACACACGCTATTTGATATTAGACCGGTGGAAATCTGTCCTTCGGTCTGATGAGTCCAAATTTGCGATTTTTGGTTCCAACCGCCGTGTGAGATGGAGTAGGTGAACGGATGGATGATCTACGCATGTGTGGTTCCCACCGTGAAGCATGGAGGAGATGTGATGGTGTTGGGGTGCTTTGTAGGTGACACTGTCAGTGATTTATTTAGAATTCAAGGCACACTTAACCAGCATGGCTACCACAGCATTCTGCATCTGGTTTGCGCTTAGTGGGACTATTTGTTTTTCAACAGGACAATGACCTAAAACACACCTCCAGGCTGTGTAAGGGCTATTTGACCAAGGAGGAGAGTGATGGAGTGCGGCATCAGAACCTGGCTTCCATAATCCTCCAACCTCAACCCAATTGAGATGGTTTGGGATGAGTTGGACTGCAGAGTGTATGAAAAGCAGCCAACAAGTGCTCAGCATGTGGGAACTCCTTCAAGACTGTTGGAAAAGCATTCCAGGTGACTACCCCATGAAGATGGTTGAGAGAATGTCAAGAGTGTGCAAAGCTGTCAAAGGCAAAGGGCAGTTACTTTGAAAAATATCAAATATAAAATACATTTTGATTTGTTTAACACTTTTGGTTACTACACGATTTCAAATGTGTTATTTCATAGTTTTGATGTCGTCACTACTATTTTACAACGTAGAAATAGTAAATAAAGAAAATTCCTTGAGTAGGTGTGTCCAAAAGTTTGACTCATACTGTATATAGATCCTACGCAAATATCAAAACCTGTGTAAATTTCTCGTGTCTTGTTTCTTTCCCACTGCCTCATATCCTTCTATGAAGCCTTCCTTTGGGCTGTATCAGAACATAGCCATCTTTTCTCTATGACTTTAATTTTAGGTCTAGATTCATTTTAGGATTTATTTTTATGAACTTTATTTTCATGCAGATACATTTTACCTAATAGCGGGAGTGTTTAATGATAATTAGCAATTATTTTGCAACTTAGTCTTTCCAACAGACTTTTGTTGCTCAAGCAACAAATCTGCTAGATACGCAGGGGTGTGGAGCGCTATGGCATTTCAGTAAAAAAAAAGGTGGACTTAAGACAATGCACATTTTCATTGCTTGCTAGTAAATAAGTATTCTTTAAAAAAAAGGATGGATTTGTCCGACTAATTATTCAACAGCAGTCGACAAGGTTGTTCTGGCTCTGAGGCCTAAAATGCTGTAACGTGTAAAATGGACAATGCACTAATCCTTTCCAACATTGTACAATTTGATACAAATCTTTTCTTAATTTATTATACTAATCAACACTGATCAGACCTGGTCCTAGCAGATATGCCACTCTAGGCAAGGATGTAAAAAAAATACCGCCCTCCTATCCCTGCAAAATAGAATAGTAAACTAGGCTATAGTGTCGGCCCACAATGTACTTTTATGAATGCCCATGCGTTAGCCCACTGTTTGTAAAACAGTTAATCCCGGTCATTTTGTTACATTAATTTCTCTTAATGCACATATTAGTAGGAGTGTAAATGTTGTTTACAGAGTTCACAACCTGATACACTTGTGAGAAATAAGACATTTATTTCATAATTTACATGAGCCATGTGAGCACTGAACATGTCTTTGGTGTCATGACATTGCCCTGTTGGGGGAGGTTTACGGTGACCAGTGAGCTTAGATAAGGTGGGGCTTTACCAAGCATAGACTTAGAGGACCTGGAGCCAGTGAATTTGGCGATGAATATGTAGTGAGGGCCAGCCAACAAGAGAATACAGATCGCAGTCGTGGGTAGCATGTGGGGCTTTGGTGACAAAACGGATGGCACTGTGATAGCAAACTGGATGTAGTTTGAGTAGAGTGTTGGAGGCTATTTTGAAAATGACATCGCCGAAGTCAAGGATCGGTAGGATAGTCAGTTTACGAGGGTGTGTTTGGCAGCATGAGTGAAGGAGGCTTTGTTGCGAAATAGGAAGCCGACTCTAGATTTCATTTTGGATTGGAGATGCTTAATATGAGTCTGGAAGAAGAGCTTATAGTCTAGCCAGACACCTAGGTATTTGTAGTTGTCCACATATTCTAAGTCAGAACCGTCCAGAGTAGTGACGCTAGTCGGGCGGGCGGGTAGCGATCGGTTGAAGACCATGCCTTTAGTTGTACTAGCGTTTCAAAGCAGTTGGAGGCCTCTGAAGGAGTGTTGTATGGCATTGAAGCTTGTTTGGAGGTTAGTTAAGTGTCCAAAGAAGGGCCAGATGTATACAGAATGGTGTTGTCTGCGTAGAGGTGGATCAGAGAATCACCAGCAGCAAGAGCGACATCATTGATATATACAGAGAAAAGAGTCAGCACGAGAATTGAACCCTGTGGCACCCCCATAGAGACTGCCAGAGGTCCGGACAACAGGCCCTCCGATTTGACACACGGAACTCTGAGAAGTAGTTGGTGAACCAGGCGAGGCAGTCATTAGAGAAACCAAGGCTATTGAGTCTGCCAATAAGAATGTTGTGATTGACAGAGTCGAAAGCCTAGGCCAGGTCGATGAAGACGGCTGCACAGTACTGTCTTATCAATGGCGGTTATGATATCATTTAGGACCTTGAGCGTGGCTGAGGTGCACCCATGACCAACTCAGAAACCAGATTGCATAGTGGAGAAGGTACGGTGGGATTCGAAATGGTCGGTGATCTGTTAACTTGGCTTTCAAAGACTTTAGAAAAGGCAGGGCAACATGGATATAGGTCTATAACAGTTTGTCTAGAGTGTGTCCCCCTTTGAGGAGGGGGATGACCGCGGCAGCTTTCCAGTCTTTGGGGATCTCAGACGATACGAAAGAGGTTGAATAGGCTCGTAATAGGGGTTGCAACAATTTAGGCGGATCATTTTTGAGGGTCCAGATTGCCTAGCACAGCTGATTTGTAGGGATGCAGATTTTGCAGCTCTTTCAGAACATCAGCTGTCCGGATTTGGGTGAAGGAGAAGCGGGGGGGGGGCTTGGGCAAGTTGCTGCAGGGGGTGCTGAGATGTTGGCCAGGGTAGGGGTAGCCAGGTGGAAAGCATGGCCAGCCGTAGAGAAATGCTTATTGAAATTATCGATTATCGTAGATTTAACCTCTAGGGTAGGGTGCAGTATTTTCACATCCGGATAAAAAACGTACCCGATTTAATCTGGTTATTACTACTGCCCAGAAACTAGAATATGCATATAATTGTTTGATTTGGATAGAAAACACCCTAAAGTTTCTAAACCTGTTTGAATGGTGTCTGAGTATAACAGAACTCATATGGCAGGCCAAAACCTGAGAAGATTCTGTACAGGAAGTGCCTCTCTGACCATTTCATGGCCTTCCACACTCTCTTTATCAAAAACAGAGGATCTCTGCTGTAACGTGACACTTTAAGGCTCCCATAGGCTCTCAGAAGGCACCAGAACGTTGAATGATGACTTTGCAGCCCCAGTAGCGCATATCGATAGTGGTCGATCTGAGAACAATGAGACGGGTGCACGTGAAGAGGCCATTTTACATTTTCAGTCTTTGAACGAAAAAGACGTCTCCCGGTCGGAATATTATCGCTATTTTACAAGAAAAATCTCATAAAAATTGATTTTAAACAGCGTTTGACATGCTTAGAAGTACGGTAATGGAATATTTTGAAATTCTGTCACGATACGCGTCCGCGCGTCACCGTTCGGATAGTGTCTTGAACGCATGAACAAAACAGGATATTTTAACATAACTATGGATTATTTTGAACCAAAACAACATTTGTGGATGAAGTAGAAGTCCTGGGAGTGCATTCTGACGAAGAACAGCAAAGGTAATCCAATTTCTCTTACAGTAATTCTTAGTTTAGTGAACACCAAACTTGGTGGGTGTCAAATTAGCTAGCCCGTGATGCCGAGCTATCTACTCAGAATATTGCAAAATGTGCTTTTGCCGAAAAGCTATTTTAAAATCTGACACCGCGATTGCATAAAGGAGTTCTGTATCTATAATTCTTAAAATAATGTTTTTTGTGAACGTTTATCGTGAGTAATTTAGTAAATTCACCGGAAGTTTTCGGTATGTTTGCTAGTTCTGAACGTCACATGCTAATGTAAAAAGCTGGTTTTTGATATAAATATGAACTTGATTGAACAAAACATGGATGTATTGTATAACATAATGTCCTAGGAGTGTCATCTGATGAAGATCAAAGGTTAGTGCTGCATTTAGCTGTGGTTTTGGTTTTTGTGACATATGCTAGCTTGAAAAATGGGTGTGTGATCATTTCTGGCTGGGTACTCCTGACATAATCTAATGTTTTGCTTTCGTTGTGAAGCCTTTTTGAAATCGGACAATGTGGTTAGATTAACGAGAGTCTTGTCTTTTAAAATGGTGTAAAATAGTCCTATGTTTGAGAAATTGAAGTAATAGCATTTCTAAGGTATTTGAATATCGCGCCACTCGATTCCACTGGCTGTTGACTAGGTGGGACGATTTTGTCCCACATACCCTAGAGAGGTTAAATCGGTGGTGACAATGTTTCCTATCCTCAGTGCAGTGGGCAGTTGGGAGGTGCTCTTATTCTCCATGGACTTTAGTGTCCCAAAATCTTGGGCAATTTGTGCTACAGGAAGCAAATTTCTGTTTTAAAAAGCTAGCCTTAGCTTTCCTAACTGACTGTATTGGCTCCTGACTTCCCTGAAAAGTTGCATATCACGGGGGCTATACGATGTTAATGCAGAACGCCACAGGATGTTTTTGTGCTGGTCAAGGGCAGTCAAGTCTGGGGTGAACCAAGGGCTATATCTGTTCTAGTTCTACATTTTTTGAACGGAGCATGCTTATTTAGGATGGTGAGGAAAGCACTTTTAAAAAGAGCAACCAGGCATCCTCTACTGATTGGACGAGGTCAATATCCTTCCAGGATACCCGGGCCAGGTCGATTAGAAAGGCCTGCTCGCTGAAGTGTTTTAGGGAGCGTTTGACAGTGATGAGGGGTGGTCATTTGACCGCGGACCCATTACGCACACAGGCAATGATCGCTGAGATCCTGGTTGAAGACAGCAGAGGTATATTTAGAGGGCAAGTTGGTCAGGATGATATCTAAGAGGGTGCCCATGGTTACAGAGTTAGGGTTGTACCTGGTAGGTTCCTTGATAATTTGTGTGAGATTGAGGGCATCTAGCTTAGATTGTAGGACGGCCGGGGTGTTAAGCATGTCCTAGTTTAGGTCGCCTAACAGTACGAACTCTGAAGATAGATGGGGGGCAATCCCTGTAGCTCAGTTGGTAGAGCATGGTGTTTGCAATGCCAGGGTTGTGGGTTCGATTCCCACGGGGGGCCAGTACGGAGAGAAAAAAAAAAATGTATGAAATGTATGCATTCACTACTGTAAGTCGCTCTGGATAAGAGCGTCTGCTAAAATGACTAAAATGTAAATCAATTCACATATGGTGTCCAGGGCACAGCTGGGGCCTGAAGGGGGTCTATAACAAGCTGCAACAGTGAGAGACTTGTTTCTGGAAAGGTGGATTTTTAAAAGAAGAAGCTTTAATTGTTTGGGCACAGACCTGGATAGTATGACAGAACTCTACAGTAGATTGCAACTCCGTCCCCTTTGGCAGAGAGAGTATTGTAACAAACAGAGAGAGTATTGTAACATCAAAAGGTTGGGGAAAAGAACAATCTTTATGTAATCCAACCAGTTGAAAGTGTCCGTTGGTACTTAAAGAATGTCAGATCAGTTGTCGTCTAAGACATTACTGATGATAGTTTGTCATCCTTTCTAGTTATCAGATTCACATGGAATTGTTGTGCAATTTAAATGTTTAAATATGAAACGATTTGTGAAAAGATGAAATGTAATTTTAGCTTCTAAATGAGAGAATTGTTTTTAATAAGTGAACTATGCTCACTCAGTGGCCCCGCCCAAGTGAACAGGCATTGATTGTGATCTATGAAAGACGCCATTCTCTCCCCTACTACAAAAGCCCATTGACGAAAGTCAACCCCGTGTTCCCGATGACGTGAGGACTGCTGTCCATACGTTTAAAAAAGGGCTAATATCAACTACAGAACTAAGTCAACCTCAACATGAGCTCTGGTTGCATGACTACAACCTAACAATATTAACATTGTGTTCCCAATGACGTGAGGACTGATGTCTATACGTTTAGAAAGGCAAATTGCAACAGAGATGATGATCGCAGTGCTGGAAGGATGAATGTGACTATACCAACCAGAATATAGCATGAGATTATAGTATGGCAACTTGGTATGAACTTTGAACTCTTATTCACTAAAGAAGTGATACATCCTAGACGTCGAGTTATCAGCAGCAGCTGTAAACGTGGGCTTGGAAAGGACGGACAATCGCTTAAGACAGGGTACTACCACAAGACATTTTCTTCAAAGGACGAGAGATCTCTGCTGGGCAACCCAGCCTTCCATCTACGACCAATCTATCGAAGTGCAGCTCATAGTAAATATTTCTTGCATTTTCCTTTTCCAAATGGACGGTTATTTAGAATGCATAAAAGTCTATTTACGATAGCATTGCTTCATGAGGTCTGATAGAGACCCAATCCTTTTGTTCCTCAGTCTTCCGGCATTTTCATTCAAACCCAACCCCCTCTCTTTGTGTAACCAGCCGTCATATCGGTTCCGTCCACTAGGGACGTTTTCTTGTATGACCGTTAGTAATCAATGTATGATCCATCTTGTGTATATGTCATTCTTTGTGATTATTTAGGTATTTAGTAAATAAATAATTAAACCAAATGTTGTATTGCTGATTCAACTTGTTAGCCAGGGTTTGTGAAGATAAGACAGACTGAATAAGGTGACAATTAATAATTGACTGCTATTGATATAAAAGATGACCAGGTCTTAAGAGTTTATTCGGAAGACAACAGCTCTATAAACATTCTTCCGTGGTGCCGACTTCCTAGTTAAACACATTTACATAATTTGTTTAATCAGGTAATATTAATTAGAGAATGTATTTTATGAAATAGCATGTCATGTCATTTAATCCATAGTAAAGACAACACTTTTCTCTGTCCTGTTAAAATTGTTGATGGAGCGTGCGCCTCAGCACGTATAGAAGTACCTGGTCTGCTTCATGCAAATGTAGAAGTGCCCACACTGCAATTTTTTACACTTAAGTTTGCTGAAAATAAACACAGTTGACAGTGAGAGGACGTTTCTTTTTTTGCTGAGTTCATGCCAATGCCATCGAATGACCTCAGCAGCAGGGTTTGACAGTATGCGGCTATTTTTGGAAAAGTGTGAGAAAACCCATCGGACTTCGTTTGAATCGTTTCGTTCATCGAAATAGGTTGTGTATTGAATTTTTTTATATGCAGGAAAGCCAACAGAAAAATACATTGTAGGCATGTGTCTTTATTTTGACTCCGTTAACCCTTTCATGCGTGAGTTCAAAATAGCTAACGGTCGCCCCAGTGCGAATTTTTTTATGCACTTGATGTTAGAAAGTTCTCTCCATTCCAGAATGTGATTGTTACGCAACAGTACATTTAATCAACGCTTCCCTCAAAAACAGGCTGCGCACCTTGGTTTATAGGCTGTTTTCAACTTGTCATTTTCTAATTATTTTCTAGCAAGTTTTTTATTTTCTAAGAACAGTTTGAATTGAGGTGTCCCGCCTCATTCACTCACATAAAAGTAGTTATTTTTACTTTTGCAGACCAATTAATTTTGACATTTCTGACCCGGACAAAACTCCCCAAACACTTCCCAATTGTTTGTGCAGTTCAAGTCTGCAGACATTTGCTCATCTCTCGTCCTGCACATTTCCCGTCTGTTGCCTGCATTGCAGTCATAGTTGTTTTCATTACCAATAATAACTTTGGAAATGTGTGCGTTTCTATCAAAGTGCCTTATTACGTTATAATAGTTTCTGCATGTCGTGTTGTGTCGTTTCCACTGTAGTATAACATTTGTGTATATTCCTTATAAAACACAGACACGCGAGGTAACGTTACTCATTTCATAACCTTTATGGTGTTATTCAATCATGCTTATGTAGCTAGCTACATTCTTCTATTAGCTCTGTAAAACAAAGCTAATTGTGTCAGACGTATTGGCTTGTTGTAATTTGAAGCTACCCTGGAAAAATATCTTGTACCACTTGGTCAATTTCTGAGTGCATTCCACAAAGCTGTTTATCATGTCCGCCTTATCCACCGCCCCCATTTTGAGGTTAGAGTCAAGCATGCAGTCTGGTTTGATTTCTCTCTTCTCTGAGGCCGACATAGTTGCTCTATGGACAGTGGAGGGGACATGGATGTCTTGTTTGTCATGCCACTTTACTGCCAGCTGTTGACATTTCTTATTTTGTTTAATGGGTCATTTAGGATGGCAGTAGCATTGTTGATGAAATGCAGTCATCGCAGCAGAACTAGGAAGCGGTCTTGGGAAAAGAAGGGAGTTACAAACATAGGATCTGTGCTCCAGTATTCTCTTAGGGAGTTGTTCTTTACTATCCCCATGAGGACTGTCACCAGGAAGGTATACATTTCACTAATTGTGGTTGCCCCCCCACTCCTGACTCTCTCTTCTCCTGTAGCTTCAAGGCATAGCGATTGGTCTCTACTGTCTCCCACCAGCTCCTCTGTCAGAAACAACTTGAAGCACTCTGCCTCAGATGGAAATGGTAAGGGGCGTTGCACTCCAGACTGTGACTCAAAGTCAACAGCAGGGCCAGGAGGGGTGAAATGGCTGTCAGCCTTCCAGCTACCACAGAACTCCTGTACTTCATCCATTGTTGGTCTGCCTCCACCACCACCAGCATCTTCAAAGGGAACTGGGACTTTGTCAGCGGACAAGGGGTCCTCAGATTCAGGGTTCTCAATGGCTGGGGGGCAGCTCCTCACTGTCAGAATCTGATCCATGACTTTCATACTCAGAATTGTAAAGAATGTCCAGAATTTCCATGTTTGTGAGTTGTCTCCTTTTGAAAGACATTGCTAATGCTACAGCTTAGCTCACTAGCTACATACATAACACTGAATGGCTCAGAGTGGGAGGTTACGTGATTGACTGCCGGCACACGCCATTTGTATCAATAAAATCACTAACACTATTTTGTGGGGAAATTATTGATATATTTACGTTTTTATTCACGTTTTCAAGTAACGGTGATAAATCATGCATTCCGATTCTTGAATAGATTGTTATGGGCATATGTGTGTAAAATACTTTTTTGAAGGTTGTTCTGATTATGATGAGCTAAGCTAATTCCAGCTATGTGTGTTTGTTGACATACAATGCATTCTGGGTTTCGTGTAATCGTCTGCCGGACCAAAGATGCTATAACAAAATGAGGTGAGTAAGGGTTCACTCATTTTTTGAGAACTTCCGGAAGTGAATGGTGGGATATGAATGATGGTAGACGACACACCCCTTCAAAATGCATACTATAAAACAGACCAAACTCATCTTGTCTTCTCTTATCTTTGGTTTCTGTGAGGAAAAAAAGCATGGCGGGGCGCTGAAACTAATCGTCGGATTACTTTTGATTTCTAGAAAGTGTTACTCAATTATTTCGATCAATGGTTAGCTCACCCGTGATGTGATTAATTATAAATAGTAATTGCTATTAGCTAATTCATATTGTAGTTTGTCAGCCGAGAGTTACACAAATATGACTGCTTGTGTTGCGTCACTCTTTCCTCAGTTACCGCTAGGACAAATGTAGCCTACATTTTCCGGTTTGGATGATTGTTATGCTACAGATACTTCTGTGAATATCTGAATATTGCATCCAAAAATAAACTGCTCACATTCTGGACATAACTTTGTAAGGACTGTTTTTGGGTAAATAGTTTGGGGAAAAAAAGTGTGGCCAGCTCAAATGCTGATTGTTGCTTCATTTGAAACTTGCCGTTCTAAATGAGTGTTCTAATCACACGGGTGTGACCGTACGCTTCAGGGACCACTGTAGAATAATCACACCCGTGTGATGGTATGTTAATGTTGTCAATAAGAAAATGCCATAGATCCTCTCCAACCTGGCATTTCTTAATTTATTGATTAAGTAATAACAATGAAATTCCATGATAACAACAAAGTTATGGCTTGTTTCAAATAGGTTTTTATTAAGAAGCATATCCATGTAAATAAGTGTGCAAACAAAATTGTTACATCGGTTACCGTGTACATTTGCCTGTCCAATTACCATAACCTCAAATTCCAAGACCGTCACAGCCCTACAATTGCTGAACATGGACAAAGTCAACAAACATGTTCTGGGAGGGGAGGTCTGAAGAGCTGGTTGACTTATCATATACTATACTTACAGCTCACTCACAGCTCACTCCCAGGTCCCCACCCAGCCATATCATGACTAGGGACCCAGGCAAGAACTCCTTCTCTAGTCCGAGTGCACACTTAAGGCCTTCCTACACTGCATGTTGGATATTCTTTTATGATTATTACACGTCACCAAATTAAAATCTTGATATCAAGCTGGCCAGACTGTACAATTTGCTTCAGTACATTCCGTGATTGGCTTGCGAGGCTACGTCAGCCGATGTAGGCTGTGTCAACTGCAAAGGTGTATTTGATCTCCGCATGTGCCAGCACCGCAAGCCTCCCTTTATGCTTATGCCCGAGTGAAGAGTTTGGAAAAACTGAATGTATGCATCTTCAAATTAATTCAAACTGTATACGTTCGAACTCAGATTCAAACAGGCTTCCCAAAAACATGGTAGCTGTGGTAAACATTTATTTTGATTGCCAATTTTTTTGCATGTACCAAAATCCCATCAGGTAGCCTGAATTCAGGTGTGTCATGTAAACAAGATTAAGGAAATTGTTCTTCTTGCAAAGCATCTAAACATTTACATTGAACTATTATATTAATCTGACAAGTCACAATAATCGGATTATGGTGTGCATACTCCGTGCAGGCCCTGTTCCTATTAGTCAGTCACCGGGATCAGCTCAGAAGACCAGCCACAATACAGAAGAAAGGCAAAACATTTCGGGCACTGACAGAACTTTGTCAGAGCCTACAACCACACGTAGGGGCTCTTAAGTTGACAGACCTAAACTCCGTCACACTGAACGAGCTAAGACGTCCGACAATTGTTTACAACCTAAGAATATGCCCAAAACGTGGACATTTTGTCTGGGACGCCAAAATCGTGGCATAATACGGCTAAAATCGTACACAGTCTGTTAGGGCCCCTTGCAGACATTTAAAGGGATAGTTATATGAAAAATGTACAACTTTATCGTCTTCTTACCTTGAAAGGAGCCGTACGACAACCTGCCCGCTCAACCCCATCCCCTCCTCCCTGAGACCTTCTCCCATTCCTCAATTCCCTCAACTAACCACTGTCTGCATCCCCTCTGACTTCAAAACGGCCAGTCACTCCCCTCCTCAAGAAACCAATATTCGACCACTCCGACGTCAAACTATAGGCCAGTATACTTTCTTTCATAAAAACTTGAGCACGCTGTCTGACCAACTCTCTCGCTATCACTCTCAGAACAATTTTCTTGACCCTAACCAGTCAAGCATCAAGAGGGGTCACTCAACCAAGACTGCTCTCCTCTGTGTCACAGAGGCTCTCTGTACTGCCAAAGCTGACCCTCTCTTCTCATCATCCTAAATCTATCCACTGTCTTTGACACAGTGAAACATCAGATCCTCCTCTCCAACCTCTCAGGGACTGGGCGTCTCAGGCTCTGCACACTCTTGGATTGCATCCTACCCTGCAGTGTGCTCCTACCAGGTGACATGGAGAAGATCTGTCACTGCACCACACACTACTGTTGTCCCCCAGGGCTCGGTTCTAGGCCCTCTACTCTTTTCTCTATACACCAAATCACTCAGCTCCATCATATCCTCAAAATGGTCTCTCCTATCATTGCTATGCAGATGACACTCAACTACTTCTCTTTCCCACCCTTCTGACACCTACACTACCATTCAAAAGTTTGGGGTCACTTAGAAAAGTCCTTGTTTTCCATGAAAGGCTCTGCAGGAGTTGCAAAATGAATAGGAAATAGTCAAGACGTTGACAAGGTTTTAAATGATTTTTAATTGAAAGTGTCCTTCAAAGTTTGCTTTTGTCAAAGAATCCTCCATTTGCAGCAATCATAGCCTTGCAGACCTTTGGCACTCTAGTTGTCAATTTGTTGAGGTAATCTGAAGCGATTTCACCCCATGCTTCCTGAAGCACCTACCACAAGTTGGATTGGCTTGATGGGCACTTCATACGTACCATACAGTCAAGCTGCTCCCACAACTCAATAGGGTTGAGATCTGGTGACTGTGCTGGCCACTCCATTATAGACAATACCAGCTGACTGCTACCTCCCTAAATAGTTATTGCATAGTTTGGAGCTGTGCTTTGGGTCATTGTCCAGTTGGAGGAAATTGGCTCCAATTAATGGCGTTGCAAAATGGAGTGATGGCCTTCCTTCTTCAAGATCCTTTTTACCCTGTACAAATCTCCCACTTTACCACCACCAAAGCACCCCCAGACCATCACATTGCCTCTACCATGCTTGACATATGGTGTCAAGCACACCTCCAGCATATTTTCATTTTTTCTGCATCTCACGAATGTTCTTCTTTGTGACCCGAACACCTCAAACTTAGATTAGTCTGTCCATAACACTTTTTCCCCCAATCTTTCTCTGCCCAGTGGGTGTTCTTTCGCCAATCTTTTTTTAATGGCCAGTCTGAACTTTTTCCATTGCAACGCAACCTAAAAGGCCAGCATCCCGGAGTCGCTTTTTCACTGTTGGGATTGAGACTTGTTTTGCGGGTACTATTTAATGAAGCTGCCAGTTGAGGACTTGTGAGGCATCCGTTTCTCAAACTAGACACTAATGTACTCGTCCTCTTGCTCAGTTGTACACCAGGGCCTCCCACTCTTTCTATTCTGGTTTGAACCAGTTTGCGCTGTTCTGTGAAGGGAGTAGGACACAGCGTTGTACCAGCTCTTCAGTTTCTTGGCAATTTCTCGCATGGAATAGCCTTCATTTCTTAGAAGAAGAATAGACTGACGAGTTTCAGGAAAAAAAAGTTGTTTCTGGCCATTTTGAGCTGTAATCGAACCCACAAATGCTGATGCAGCAGATACTCAACTAGTCTAAAGGACAGTTTTATTGCTTCTTAAATCAGAACAGTTGTCAGCTGTGCTAATATAATTGTAAAAAGGGTTTTCTAATGATCAATTAGCCTTTTAAAATGATAAACTTGGATTAGCTAACAATGTGCCATTGGAACACAGGAGAGAGGGTTTCTGATAATGGGCCTCTGGACACCTATGTAGATGTTCCATCTTTTTTTTTTTTATTGTTATGTTTTAAAAAGCAGCTTCCAGCTCAATAGTAATTTACAACATTAACAATGTCTACACTGCATTTCTGATCAATTTGATGCCATTTTAATTGAAAAAAATGATTTTCTTTCAAAAACAAGAATTTCTAAGTGACCCAAACTTTTGAAGAGTAGTGTAGGTGGTGACATGCATCTCTGCATGCCTGGCAGATATTTTAGCTTAGATGTCGGCCCAGCACCTCAAGTTCAACAAGACGGAACTGCTCTTCCTCCCGGGTAAGGCCTGCCAGCACCAAGACCTCCCCTCCCAAAGAACCCTGTTGTGACCCTGGACAACACCCTGTCATTCTCTGCAAACATTAAAGCAGTGACTCACTCCTGCAGGTTCATGCTCTACAACATCCGTAGAGTACGACCCTAACTCACACAGGAAGCAGCACAGATCCTAATCCAGGTACTTGTCATCTCCCGTCTGGACTACTGCAACTCGATGTTGACCGGACTCCCCGCTTGTACCATCAACCCCATGCAACTGATACAGAACACTGCTGGCCGCCTGGTATTCAACCTTCCCAAGTTCTCCAATGTCACCCTGCTCCTTCCGCACACTGCCCTGGCTTCCAGTCAAAGCTTGCATCAACTTCAAGACCATGGTACATGGAGCAGCAAGAGGAACCCTTCCTACATTTAGGCTATGCTCAAATCCTACACCCCAACCAGAGTACTACATTCTGCCACCTCTGGTCTCTTGGTCCTCCCAGCACTACGGGAGGACAGCTCTCAGTCATCCCAGTCAAAGCTCTTCTCTGTCCTGGCACCCCTATGGTGGAAACAGTTTCCCCTGAAGCTAGGACAGCAGAGTTAAATAATCCCACAGCACCCCTTTTCTAAACTAACACGTACATTTGATTTGACTGAGATGTGGTTGTCCCACCTAGCCATCTTAACCTCTCTAGGGGAGGTGGGATGAAATCGTCCCACACTATTCAACAGCCAGTGACAAATCAGAGCACCAAATTTAAAACCACAAAATGTCATAATTCAAAGTTCTCAAACATAGGACTATTTTACACCATTTTATAGATACACTTCTCCTGAATCGAACCACGTTGTCCGATTTCCAAAAAGCTTTACAGCGAAAGCAAAACATTAGATTATGTTAGGAGTGTACATACACAAAAAAAACAGCCATTTCCAAGCAACTAGCATGCATCACAAATACCCAAAACACAGCTAAATGCAGCACTAACCTTTGATGATCTTCATCAGATGACACTCCTAGGACATTATGTTATACAATACATGCATGTTTTGTTCAATCAAGTTCATATTTATTTCAAAAACCAGCTTTTTACATTAGCATTTGATGTTCAGAACTAGCATACCCACCGAAAACTTCCAGTGAATTTACTAAATTACTCATGATAAACGTTGACAAAATACATAATTATTTTAAGAATTATAGATACAGAACTCCTTTATGCAATCGCTATGTCCGATTTTAAAATAGCTTTCGCCGAAAGCACATTTTGCAATATTCTGAGTACATAGCTCGGCTAGCTAATTTGCCACCCACCAAGTTTGGGACAACCTAAACTCAGAAAAAATGGATTACCTTTGCTGTTCTTCGTCAGAATGCACTCCCAGGACTTCTACAACAAATGTTGTTTTGGTTCCAAATAATCCATAGTTATATCCAAATACCGCCGTTTTGTTTGTGCGTTCAGGTCACTATCCGAAGGGTAACGCCCGAGCGCATTTCGTGAATTTTTTTTTCCAAATATTCCATTACCGTACTTCGAAGCATGTCAAACGCTGTTAAAAATCAATTTTTATGCTACTTTTCTCGTAAAATAGCGATAATATTCCAACCGGGCAACGTTGTATTCATTCAAAGACTGAAAGAAAAAAAATTGAGAAGTCTCGTGAACACGCATCTCCAGTCTCACTGTCCCCAGGCTGACCACTCACAAACAGAGCTGCTGTACTTTGCCCAGAGACAGCAGACACCCCATTCCACTTTCTGGCGGCTTTAGAGAGCCAATGGAAGCCTTAGAAAGTGTCACGTTACAGCACAGATGCTGTAATGTCGATAGAGATGCAACAGAAGGACAACAAATTGCCAGACAGGGCACTACCTGCATGGAATCTTCTCAGGTTTTGGCCTGCTATATGAGTTCTGTTATACTCACAGACACCATTCAAACAGTTTTAGAAACTGTTGAGTGTTTTCTATCCAAATCTACTAATTATATGCATATTCTAGTTTCTGGGCAGGAGTAGTAACCAGATTAAATCGGGTACGTTTTTTATCCGGCCGTGAAAATACTGCCCCTTTTACCACAACAGGTTAAGATGAATGCACAAACTAAGTCGCTTTGGATAAGAGTGACTGCTAAATGTCAACACTTTAAAATAAACAAATGTTAAACTGGAAACCTGACTCAGTCATCTCCCCCTCTGTCCTAACTTATACCTCATGTCTGTAGCTGCCAGCATTAGTACCCATTTCTGTCATCCTTCAATATCTGTTTGGATAAATCAGGATGTTCATTAGCATCAAACAAAATGTATTTGAATCAGTAGAAAGAAAAAAGATGCATCTATTCCCGCTGGTGAAATCATAGGACACATTTATCATCACAACATTACAAACTTCTGGAGTCTATGGAGTCAGAGTAATAGAAGAGCTAACCACAATGCCTTTCATTATCAAACTACGGAAGGACTTGAAAGAGCAATAAACCACTAGAAATTGGATTTAAATATTCAACTCAACAAAACATTTGACAACCTACATAATTCCTGCAACACACTGAATGGCAAATGAGGGAGAATTATTGATGTATACTCTTAGGAAAAAAGTGCTAAGTAGAACATATAGTCTACTTCTGCTTGTCCCTATAGGACAACCACATTAGGTGCTAGGTAGAAACCGTGGCAAAGTGTTCTACCAAGAAAGAGAAATGTACAACAACAATCAATGTGTGTGTGTGTGTGTGTAAGGAGAAACAGATGGGCATGCTCTCTCTGATTGTCCTCTAAGATTGCACAGTACACCAGAGGAACAGGCTGACCCTAGCCCACCGGCACATAGGCTATTGCATAATAGATACTGGGGATTGGGCAACACTGTGGCCCCGTTAAAAATGACTTCCGAAAAGGGCCAATCAGGCAGGATAAACACCACACCACTTTGCCAAAGCACAGCCCCCACACCACTCAAGGGAAATCAGCAGATCACTAACTTACTACCATGAGACAAGATCGAATACAGCCCAGGAAGTTATCCCCCACGCACTAGCCCTAGGGTGCGCAAAACCAGACAGGAAGATTGTCAGTGACTCAACCCACATAAGGAAGTAAAGTACAGTGAACAAAGCCTGGCATGCAGTGATGCGCCCTTATAGGGACAACATGGGAGTGTGTGAGCAGGCCAGTGACTCGGTCTCCGTAATTGGGTCAGGGGCGGAGAATCCCAGGAGAGAGAGTGGAGTGCCGGCCAGGCAGACCGCAAGGGTGGTTCCTCTCGCCAGTGCCTTGCCGTTCACCTTAGCACCCCTGAGCAACTCAATCATAGGACCTACTTAAGAGATGAGTCTTCAGTAAAGACTTAAAGGTTGAGGTTCGAGTCTGCTTCTCTCTCATGGATCAGCAGACCATTCCATAAAAGAGGCGCTCTACAGGAGAAAATCCAGCCTCCAGCTGTTTCCTTTGAAATTATAGGGACAATAAGAAGGCCTGCTTCTTGTGAGCGTACTGTACGTGTATGTACATTATATAGGGAAGACTAAATCGGAGATAAGTAGGAATAAGTTCAAGCAATGCTTTGTAGGTTAACAGTAAAACCTTAAATCATCTCTAGCAAGAAGCCAGTGTAGAAGCTAGCACAGGAGTAATATATATTTGTTGGGTTCTTGCAAGAATGGGGGCTGAGTAGAGGGTAACATACAGTGCCTTCGGAAAGTATTCAGACCCCTTGACTTTTACCAGATTACAGCCTTATTCTAAAATGGATTACATTTGTTTTAATCTACACACAATACCCAATAATGACAGTGAAGAGGTTTAAAGCATTTTTTAAAAATGTATTAAAACAGAAATACCTCACATAAGTATTCAAACACTGAGACTTGAAATTGAGCTCAGGTACATCCTGTTTCCATTGTTCATCCTTGAGATGTTTCTACTAGAGGTCGACCGATTAAATCGGGATGGCCGATTAATTAGGGCCGATTTCAAGTTCTCATAACATATCGAAAATCGTTATTTTTGGATGCCGATTTGGCGTTTAAAAAAAAATAAAAAATTTACACACCTTTATTTAACTAGGCAAGTCAGTTAAGAACACATTCTTATTTTTTATGATGGCCTAGGAACGGTGGGTTAACTGCCTTGTTCAGGGGCAGAACGACAGATTTTTACCTTGTCAGCTCGGGGATTCAATCTTGCAACCTTACGGTGAACTAGCCCAACGCTCTAACCACCTGCTTTACATTGCACTCCACGAGGAGCCTGCCTGTTACACAAATGCAGTAAGAAGCCAAGGTAAGTTGCTAGCGAGCATTAAAATTATCTTATAAAAAACAATCAATCATAATCACTAGTTAACTACACATGGTTGATGATATTACTAGTTTATCTAGCCTGTCCTGCGTTGCATATAATCGCTTAGGTACACGTTGCTCCAACCATAAACATCAATGCCTTTCTTAAAATCAATACACAAGTATATATTTTTAAACCTGCTAACATGAATTTCTTTTAACTAGGGAAAATGTGTCACTTCTCTTGCAAACAGAGTCAGGGTATATGCAGCAGTTTGGGCCGCCTGGCTCGTTGCGAACTGTGAAGACTATTTCTTCCTAACAAAGACAGCCGACTTCGCCAAACAGGGGGACGATTTAACATAAGCGCATTTGCAAAAAAATCAATCGTTGCACGACTGTACCTAACCATAAACATCAATGCCTTTCTTAAAATCAATACACAGAAGTATATATTTTTAAACCTGCATATTTAGCTAAAAGAAATCCAGGTTAGCAGGCAATATTAACCAGGTGAAATTGTGTCACTTCCCTTGCGTTCATTGCACGCAGAGTCAGGGTATATGCAACATTTTGGGCCGCCTGGCTCATTGCGAACTAATTTGCCAGAATGTTACGTCATTATGACATAACATTGAAGGTTGTGCAATGTAACAGGAATATTTAGACGTAGGGATGCCACACGTTAGATAAAATACGGAACGTTTTGTTTTCGAGATGATAGTTTCCGGATTCGACCATATTAGTGACTTAAGGCTCGTATTTCTGTGTGTTTATTATATTAGAATTAAGTCTGATTTGATAGAGCAGTCTGACTGAGCGGTGGTAGGCAGCAGCAGGCTCGTAAGCATTAATTCAAACAGCACTTTCGTGCGTTTGGCCAGCAGCTCGTCGCTGTGCTTCAAGCATTGCGCTTTTTATGACTTCAAGCCCATCAACTCCCAAGATTAGGCTGGTGTAACCGATGTGAAATGGCTAGCTAGTTAGCGGGGTGCGCGCTAATAGCGTTTCAAACGTCACTCGCTCTGAGACTTGGAGTAGTTGTTCCCCTTGCTCTGCATGGGTAACGCTGCTTCGAGGGTGGCTGTTGTCGATGTGTTCCTGGTTGGAGCGAGGAGAGGGACGGAAGCTATACTGTTACACTGGCAATACTAAAGTGCCTATAAGAACATCCAATAGTCAAAGGTATATGAAATACAAATCGTATAGAGAGAAATAGTCCTATAATTCCTACAACCTAAAACTTCTTACCTGGGAATATTGAAGACTCATGTTAAAAGGAACCACCAGCTTTCATATGTTCTCATGTTCTGAGCAAGGAACTTAAACGTTAGCTTTTTTTTTTTTTTTTTTTTACATGGCACACTTTTACTTTTTTCTCCAACACTGTGTTTTTGCATTATTTAAACCAAATTGAACATGTTTCATTATTTATTTGAACTAAATTGATTTTATTGATGTATTATATTAAGTTAAGTGTTCATTCAGTATTGTTGTAATTGTCATTATTACAAATAAATAAAAAATAACAAAATTGGCCGATTAATCGGTATTGAAATATCATAATCGATCGACCTCTAGTTTCTACAACTTTATTTTAGTCCACCTTTGATAAATTAAATTGATAGGTAATGCACACACCTGTCATCTATATAAGGTCCCACTGTTGACAGTACATTTCAGTCCAAAAACCAAGCCATGAGGTCGAAGGAATTCTCCATAGAGCTCTGAGACAGGATTGTGTCAAGGCACAGATCTGAGGATGGGGACCAAAAAAATTCTGCAGCATTGAAGGTCCCCAAGAACACAGTGGCCTCCAACATTCTTATATGGAAGAAGTTAGAAACCACCAAGACTCTTCCTAGAGCTGACCACCTGGCCAAACTGAGCGATCGGGGGAGAAGGGCCTTGATCAGGGAGGTGACCAAGAACCCAATGGTCACTGAGTTCCTCTAGTTCCTCTGGCGATGGGAGAACCTTCCAGAAGGACAACCATCTCTGCAGCGCTCCACCAATCAGGCCTTTATGGTTGAGCAGCAAGATGGAAGCCACTCCTCAGTAAATGGCACATGACAGCCCGCTTGGAGTTTGCCAAAAGGCACCTAAAGACTCACCGAACATGAAAAACAAGATTCTCTGGTCTGATGAAACCAAGATTGAACTCCTTGGCCTGAATGTCAGGCGTCACTTCTGGAAGAAACCTGGCACCCTCCCTACGGTGAAGCATGGGTGGCAGCATCATGCTGTAGGGATGTTCTTCAGCAGCAGGGACTTGGAGACTAGTCAGGTTTGAGGCAAAGAAAAAGAGCAACGTATAGAGGGCTATTTGATGAAAACCTGCTTCTCAGACTGGGGCGAAGGTTCACCTTCCAACAGGTCAACGACCCTAAGCACACAGCACAGACAACACAGGAGTGTCTACGGGACAAGTCTCTGAATGTCCCAACCAGAGCCCGGACCTGAACCCGATCTAACATCTCTGGAAAGACCTGAAAATAGCTGTGCTACGACGCTCCCCATCCAACCTGACAGAGCTTGAGAGGATCTGCAGAGAAGAATGTGAGAAACTCCCCAAATACAAGTGTGCCAAGCATGTAGCGTCATACCCAAGACTCGAGGCTGTATTCGCAGCCAAAGGTACTTCAACGAGGTACTGAGTAAATGGTCTGAATACTTATGTAAATATGATATCAGTTTGTCATTATGGGGTATTGTGTGTACATTGATTAAATTGAGAGAAAAATCTATTTTAAAATAAGGCTGTAACCTAACAAAATGTGGAAAAAGTAAAGGGGTCTGAATACTTTCTGAAGGCACTGTAGGTGTTGTCTGAAGATATGTTTTGTGAGTATGGATTTAAATATGCAAATGAAGTGATGAATGGTCTAGGAATTTCAGAGGAGTGCAGCAGAGCTCAAGGCACTGCAGGTCCCCATTGGCCATGAGTCTGGTGTTGGGGGTGATAAGCCAGAGTTAGATGAGTAGAGTGAGTGACATGGGATTTAGCTGTGAAGCATGTCAGAGAGGTAAGAAAGAGCCAGGAAATGGAGAGATTTGTTGGTGAGCATAGGAGTTGGAGTGGATGTGATATTTTCCCAGGTTTTGGTGTAAAATTAAGGATGCAAGGATAGAGAAACCAACAACAAGTGTGAATGCTATTAAACCTTTGAGACAATGTGCACAATAGTGAAAAGTAGCATAAAGTCCAACGGTCAACAGTCTTATTTTATACCATAACATCAGATAAGGACCCAGAGGAGGGAGAACACCATCTTTTGCCCTTCCCCTGCCAACCCATCAGAATGCCTGCAAAAAGATTGAGCCTTAACGGTAACACCAAAATTATGTATCTTTCAGGGTGATCCCTGAACAGAATTCTGAACACATTGAAGAGGGTTGACAGAGGCTATAGAGAGGAGTGTTGCAGTAGTCCAGGTAAGAGGTGACAATCTGACAAACTGTTCAACGCAACAAATGAGAATGCACAAAACTTGGTGGTTCAACTTTGCAGAGCAGAAAATCTTATTGGTGTGTGGATCTGATGGAGTCAGAGACTTGGGTGCTTTATGGGGAAAACCAATGGCTGTGTGTTGTGTGCCCTTACCCTGTAAAGAATACAAAGTTATTTTAAGGTGCCTATGTCATGTAATCAAGTAGCTATTGAATTTTAAGTGCTTATAATATACATAGTTTTTTATGTAGGAATCATTTTATGAGAAAACTAAAGGGTGTGCAACATGCCTTTCTACATAACAAAGGACAGTAGACATTAGGTTGCTAAGTCACATGCTTGAAGAGCTATTGAAATGTTACAATAGCTTAAGTGCATATATCAAATATTGATATATGCACTTAAATGGGAAAACCAAAGGGTGTGCAATGTGTCCCTACCCTGTGGACATTCCAAAGTTGGTTTGTGTTGTCTAGGTCACATGGTCAAAGAGCTATTTAATTTTATGTGATTGTATAAATAAAAATGTAGGAATATTTGAGAACTAAAAGGTTGTGCAACTTTCCTCTATGTAAGTAATAAGGGACTGTTTAAAATGAGGTTGCTAAGTCACATGGTGTAACAGCTGTTGAAAATGTAATAATGCACTTTATTGACGGTCCCTAATTAGTTGCATTGACAGTGCTCGAAAAAATGAGCATGAAACTTTGTCTTGTTGAATGACAACAAAGACTTTATTGAAGAATCCCTAGTGTTGACCAATCACTTTGGCATGCCTCAAGAAAAAATGCTACAAGGTTGCTGTGTGAGATTATGAAACTCAGGTCGGAATCGTGAAAATAAGACCTGTGCAATGTTGTACACGTTTATTCCTTCATAAAGAGCCAAACCGGAGGTATGTAGCTCAAACCGTTCGCCAGCATTTGAAGTTTGAAGGTCCGAATATCGAATCAAACCAACATTTGCCACTAAGAGTTGCCCCTTCGCTCGGTCGACCACCACATTAGACCAATGTAGCAAAAAAAGACTAGCTGGACAGCGGCATGTGTAGCCTATTATTTTAATGCATTTCAACTTCTAATCATCAACAAGCAGCAAAAGAGCCGAACTTTGTTACAAAGTAGTTATTCTACCCGTGTAACTTGGCACGTTACAACCACTCAATGAAATTGTTAATATCCTAATTCTAAGACGAAATATTTTTAATTTAACCTTTATTGAACTACGCAAGTCAGTTAAGAACAAATTCTTACTTTACAATAACGTCCTACCCCGGCCAAACCCTCCCCTAACCCGGACGACGCTGGGCCAATTGTACGCCGCCCTATGGGACTCCCGATCACGGCCGGTTGTGATACAGGCCGGGGTCGAACCAGGGTGTGAAGTGTTTAACGACAATGGAGGAAAGTTCGAAGAGTTGGGAAAAAGTGGAGATTTCTTACCGCTCCCAAGCCCCAACAGCCTGCAAATGTCCCGTGTGAACCGCATGACTGCGACCATCCAGCATTATCGTCTCAAATACCCGTTAATAAAATCAAACACATTGTTACAAAGTGAACATGGGAACAATCGCTGTCAACCGGGAATCTGGGAGGTTTTGTCAGGACTTCCTTCTTCTTTAAATATGAATTGGCGGATCGCAACCAACTGAAAAGGTGCCTACACCGCCACCTACTGTACTGGAGTGTGAGGCCAGTATTTCTCTTCTCTTGCCCTGTGTTTCTGCCTACTGTTCTGGAATTCATTACACTTTGTGACAAAAAGAGGACAGAATTAAAAAATAAATAAAAAGCCCTACCAACTAAATGCGTCAGCCTGCTGGCACCTAGCTGAACTCAGGCTAACGTTAGCTGAACCGAAGGAGTATGCTCCCATACTCCCTTAATACCTTTACTTAAAAAAAAGAGATGCTATAGCCAGTATACACTTCCTCAAAATTGTCAGAATTAGTCTAAGATAACACAAGAAATCGTCATTCATTTTGACGTTTTTGCTTAAAAGAGAGCTTAGTCGCACAATTTTACATCTAACTAAGATGTTTGGTGCAGTATTTTTCAATGAAAAAATGAGCATGAAACTTTGTCTTGTTGAATGACAACAAAGACTTTATTGAAGAATCCCTAGTGTTGACCAATCACTTTGGCATGCCTCAAGAAAAAATGCTGACTGCCTGAACAGCTGAAAAAAAACATTCACTGAAGTCCAAAACTAAAAAAAGTCACAAAATGTTGTCATAATATAAGCACGAACTCTACCGAACTGTTTCAGCTGGGAAACATGCAGACGCCTTAACTCTACACCCATTAAAACCACACCACTATTGCACTACTTGGCCCTATCTGATCCTACACCAGGCCGGCAGCCTGGGAAGACGGGACGCTATCATTCAACACACATTGTAACTCCTCTGCAATAAAATCTTGTACACCGAAGTACTTCTCTGCAGCTGCCACCACAACATATATTTTCTGTTATTTACATTCAATTTCTGCGGAACAGTTGATAACCATGTCTTTTAACGCTAAGAAGCCAATCTGACTGAAACACATTATTCCTATCACTCTCTATTGGCCTCTGCCTACTCACATGGAGCCTCTTAGGATGCATTGCCCTGGACCTCTTTTCCTCTGCAATTCTTCATTGCTCAACCTGCCTTTCTCTCACCGGACACTTCTGATTTCAAGCACCATGGGTACCCCTACAGTTAACACACACAGCTTTTTCCACCGACAATACACATTCCTTTGTCTCATGCCCTCCTGCACACTTCTCACATCAAGGAATCTCCCTTCTACACACTGATACGACATGACCACATGCTTGGCACCTACAACACCTAATTGGTTCGGAACAAAAGTCACAGGTCGAAGCACGTGGTGCACTCTGGATGGAAAACACACAAAAAATCAGCACGAGTCCACTTCGAGGTACTTTCACCAATTCAACAGCCTCTAACCTCTTCTCCACCCATCCGGACACCACATATGGATCAGCCAGAAGGCAACGATCCATTATCTCCACAAATCTCACTCCCACTGGGCCAGAATCATCCTTGTCATCATTGGGACTAGGCCCGAACTCGGCGTTCTACACCGCACCTGCCACTGCAGGTAATTCATCCTCACTCTTGTCAGGTTCAATTTCTGAGATACCAGAGTAGTCGGGGCTTCCTGCGCATCGGCATATTGTCGTTGGTGGTACCACACAATGCCAACTAGTGATGGGTTGTTCGCAAATGAACGGCTCTTTTTGAATTTATCTTTTTTGGTGAACGTCGGGAACCGAATCGCATTGGAGAAAAGAGCCGTTCATTTCGCTCCCTGATTTGCATACTGGTACTACTGCTTTTGAGCTACAGATAAGTTACAAAATAATTCTCTAAAGAGGGTGAATCCTCAAATACAATAAATAGTGGGGAGAGAGAGTCAATTTGGTCCACGTTAATTTTTTCTGAGTGTTTTTGCAGGCCATATAATAATTTGGACAGGTAAAAATGTATTTGAATGTGCATTTCACAATCTGACGTAATGGTAGCCTACCTTTTGGGCTTTGAGATTTGCAATATTCTTCATGGTTTCTAGGTCGATTTTTAAGCATTTTTATTGTTTACAGAAGTTTTTCACATAGAAATAGAATCTAGAAGCAGGAAGAGTACCTTCATTCTGTGCTGTGATTTTTTTTGTTTTGTTAACTCAACTGACATTAGGCTAGCCTGGGTACCAGTAGCCTGGATACCAAACACCAGTCTCAACGTCAACAGTGAAGAGGCGACTCCGGGATGCTGGCTTTCTAGGCAGAGTTGCAAAGAAAAAGCCACATCTCAGACTGGCCAATAAAAAGAAAAGATTAAGATGGGAAACAGGGGGATCACATGACCCTTGAACGAGATGGCCGCATGAACTAAGAGCTCCGCACAAGTAGTTTCCAATTCTTAATCTTACCTCCACCTCAAATTAAAACTCCTTTAGTTTTAGTCAAAACGTCATGGCGGCTACAAAAGGTGACATTTTTACTCGGACTCGAACATTAGCGGTGGAAAAAGCCTCCAAGAAGCAGCTAGCTTCAGAAAAAGCTAGCGCTATTAGCCAGGAGCAAGAGGACCCCCCCACCCCGAGGCCCAACAAATGCCAACCTCGCACCCTGTCGAAGACATGCTTTCTGAGCTGAGATCCCAACATACAGAACTCAACATCAAATTAGATGGCATTAATTCTCAGCTTAGTGCGATATGGTGCAAGGTGACAACCCTGGAAAATGCTTTGCCTGACATCAATAGATCCAACGGGATATGTCGAGTTGTTTGGGAACTCGGCTGGGGTGCTCAGAGATTGTTATTTTATGTACGCCATTTATTTTTCTTTTATGTGGTTGCAGCTGTAACTATTATCCAACTTTACCCAGAGATGACTTGCACTAGAGTTCGATTACTGTTCGATGACGTTGACTAGTACCTTAAATCTATTGACATGGAACTGCCATGGTCTAGGTCATGCAATAAAATGGAAAAGATACTATGTGCTCTAAAAAAGGAAAAAGCAGACATTGCGCTATTACAAGAGACACATCTGTGAGCCCAACATGCCAAACTCCGCAGAGCTTGGGTGGGACAGGTGTATTTCTCATCTTTCAAATCAAACAGTAGATGTACAGCCATACTTATCCATAAGAATGTTCCACTCATAATTGACAAAAACATATCTGATCCGGAGGGGAGATTTATTTTGATAACTAGATCACTGTATGGGCAACCAATTACTATCTTAAACATATACGCCCCTAACACAGATACTACTGCTTTCATGTCAAAAATGATAACCCTGTTCAATGAGCATTGTGTTTCCTTTGGCGTGGTGGCCAGAGATTTTAATTGTACCCTCAACCCAACCCTAGACAAATCATCTCAAGTCCCCTCCACAAATCCTAGATCTGCAAACATGTTGAACTCTCTTACTAAAGAGATGGGACTGATAGATATCTGGAGAGAGACTAATAACTCATCTATGGACTTTACATACTACTCTAATGTCCATAACACCTACTCCCGTATAGATTACATTTTTATCCCAAAGATTTTCATAAATTCAGCCAAGTGTACAATCGGACCCATAGCACTTTCAGATCAAGCCTTTGTCCACCTCTGCTTTGACCTCTGAAAAAACATTCCGAGGTCAAAGAGCTGGAAATTCAACACCTCCATGTTATCAAACAAAGCGTTCCATACATTGGTAACTACATGGATAGACAACTACACACAAGACAACAAAGACTCTCCTGTTTCTCTGGCCACAATGTGGGACGCTGCCAAAGCCACACTAAGAGGTCAACTAATTGCATATGCTTCCTCTAAGAAAAAAGCAATGGAAGCACACAGGCTAGATCTTGAGAGGGAGCTGGAACGCTGTGAAAAAGTACATAAACAAGACAGCACCTCCTGGAGTCAACTTAAAGCAGCCAAAGCCAAACTGACCTCGGACTATACTCAGGAGATAAAAAAAAAAAACTTTACTAAACAGAAATACCATGAGTATAGCAATAGGCCTAGTAGATTGCTTGCTTACCAATTAAAAAAAGAGCAGTCAGAGCGTACAATCATGGCTATCCGAACAGCAGAGGATGAGGTCACATATGACCCAAAAAAGATACATTTTACTTTTCATGATTTTTACTGCAAACTATATACTTCTGAGAGAAAACATACGGAGGCAAAACTCCATTCCTTCCTAGAGGGAATCTCGCTACCTAAACTATCAGAGACCGACCAAGAAGATCTCAACTCCCCCTTCACTCCTGAAGAGGTCCTGGAGGCAATTACCTCCATGCCACCTAATAAGTCCCCAGGCCCAGATGGATTCCCCAGAGAGTTCTACAAAGCTTTTTGTCTCCAGCTTAGCCTAATTTTCATACCAATGCTGGATGAATTTTGCAAAAACTAAGTTCTCCCAGACTCTATACACACAACTCGCATTACAGTGTTGCAGAAAAAAGACAAGGACCCTCAATCCTGCTCGTCCCTCCAACCCATAAGCTTGTTGGATTTCGACTACAAAATAATGAAAGCGGACCAAACTGGATTTATTAGAGACAAGTACTCTTCTGATAACATTCGCCGTCTTTTTGATATTATTGATCAAGTAAACACACAGAAGACCCCTGTCCTGCTGGCTTCACTGGATGCTGAGGAGGCGTTCGACAGGATGGAGCGGAGCTTTTTGTTTTCAGTCTTAGACAAGTTCAATATGGGCCCAAACTTTATTAAATTAATTAAGTCCCTATACTCTCATCCAAATGCCATGGTGACTACTAACGGACTGAACTCTGACAGATTCCCTTTGGGACAGGGCACAAGACAAGAGTGCTCGCTGTCCCCCCTGCTCTACTTGTTGGGGGCGGAGCCTCTGGCAGAGTTGATAAGGAGCAATCCAAGTATTATGGGTGTTTCTGCAGGCAGCCTGCAGCACAAGATTTCGCTCTACGCGGATGATGTCCAGCTCTACATATCCAACCCTGAGAAATCCCTCCCATTTTAGACACAATTGCTCAGTATGGCAAGTTTTCAGGATATAAGATACATTTGAACAAAATCCACTGTTTGCCCTCTCAATCTTACACTCACCAGCTCTATGAAGGCACTCTGTCCGTTCCAATGGAAGACACAGGGGTTTCAATACCTTGGGATCTTCGTAACACCAGATCTGAATACCCTTTTCAAGGAAAATTATCTTCCACTCATGGATCGAATCAAGAACGATCTCCAAACCTGGATCTCCCTCCCAATTAGCTTAGTAGGAAGAATTCATGTCATCCGTATGAACATCCTCCCTAGATTGAACTATTTATTTCAGATGCTCCTATGCTATTTCCCAGTTTCCTTTTTCAAAACAACTAACCAAAGCATCACCAAATCTATATGGGCAATAATAAACCTAGGATCAAGTTCTCCACTCTATCGAAACCTGAATCTAAGGGTGGTCTTGCCCTTCCCTCCCTTCAATTGTACTATTGGTCTGCCCAAATCCGCAACATGCTAACATGGATCACAAACAGACAAGACTCAACGTGGATTCAGATAGAAGCCCAACCCTGTGGTTCATTGCCCCGAAGCTCAATTATATTCATTAATAACTTTAGTGAAGTGGGCAACATAGCCAAAACCTTTGTGATTTACAGCATCCTACTAACGTGGAGGCCTGTAAGAAATACCTTGGCATTTCCTCCCAAATATGTTCTCACTCGCCTATAGTATGCAACCCAGACTTGCCAAAAGCCCTGAGTGATGCCAACTTTAATCTTTGGCATACTCTAGGGATCAGGACCTTTTCAGACCTATTTCATCAAAAAACCACTACACTGAAATCCTTTCAAGAGCTCTGCAGTGAATTCATTGTGCCAAGATCCATAAAAAAAAGATATCTTCAAATTAGACATGTCATTTCCTCATTTACTTCCAAGAGGAGGCGGAGGTTTGCGACAGGGTATACTGCTCCTCTACTAATGTAAAAATGAAATTAATCTAATTACACATTTTTGTACAAATTTTATTACACTCCAATGAGACTCCATAGAATGAAAACAGATATTTCTCCTAACTGTAAAAGATGTACCTCTGAAAGTGGAACCTATATGCATGTATTTTGGAGTTGTAGAGAGATTGCCAGATTTTGGCAATCTATACATACTGCTGCACAGAAAATACTAGATGTACAGTTTGATATAACCCCGTGTATCTATCTTCTTAATGCCCAGCAGGACTTTGTTCTTGATCATGACAGAGAAAATTTGTTTATGACTATCACATACTTTGCTAAGAAATGTATTCTTCTATTGTGGGCTTCTAATACTTCTCCTACATTTAAAATGTGGATTGACCAGATTGTTGACTTTCTCCCTCTTGAAAAGCTCACTTATGACCTCCGCAAGAGACAGCCCAAGTTTGATAGACTCTGGTCTCCACTACTCAACTATATTTCAAATAGGATAGAGTGAATGGGGTGATTAGGGAAATGAGCAGATGCATGTTGTGTAAGGTGCTGTAAAAACAAATTATTTGCTCGTCGTCTCAGCTAAGGCTGGAAATAGCTAATAAGAACCTTGATAGGGCTGCTGCAAGTTTATTTTTATATATATATTTATTTTTTTATAATTTTTTACGTTTTTATTTTTAAGTCTGTCACATCTGTAAATGTGGAATGTGTTTTGTTGGTTGATTGAAAAACAAGAAAACTTAATAAAACTTTAGAGAGAAAAAAAAAGATGGGAAACAGAACAGACACTGGACAGAGGAACTCTGCCAAGAAGGCCGGCATCCCGGAGTCGCCTCTTCACTGTTGACGTTGAGACTGGTGTTGTGCAGGTACTATTTAATGAAGCTGCCAATTGAGGACTTGTGAGGCATCTGTTTCTCAAACTCAACACTCTAATGTAGTGTCCTCTTGCTCAGTTGTGCACTGGGGCCTCCCACTCTTTCTTTTCTGGTTAGAGCCAGTTTGCGCTGTTCTGTGAAGGGAGTAGTACACAGCATTGTACGAGATCTTCAGTTTATTAGCAATTTCTTGCATGGAATAGCCTTCATTTCTCAGAACAAGAATAGACTGACAAGTTTCAGGTCTTTGTTTCTGGCCATTTTGAGAGTGTAATCGAACCCACAAATGCTGATGCTCCAGATACTCAACTAGTCTAAAGAAGGCCAGTTTTATTGCTTTTTTAATCAGGACAACAGTTTTCAGCTGTTTGCAAATGGTTTTTCTAATGATCAATTAGCCTTTTAAAATGATAAACTTGGATTAGCTAACACAACGTGCCATTGGAACACAGGAGTGATGGTTGCTGATAATGGGCCTGTGTAAGCCTATGTAGATATTCAATTAAAAAAAATCTGCCATTTCCAGCTACAATAGTCATTTACAACATTAACAATGTCTACACTGTATTTCTGATCAATTTGATGTTATTTTAAAATGGACAAAACATTTTTTGCTTTTCTTTCAAAAACAATGACATTTCTAAGTGACCCCAACTTTTTAATGGTGGTGTATGTACATTTTAGCTCTATTTTTTCCTAATTTCCTTCTAGGTTTTCTTGAAAGAACAATCAGAGATTATAGATTGTAGTTTCCCAGTAGTCATTACCAGTTGGAGGGGCGTTCAAGGGGATTTTACCCAGTCCTGTGCAGGTATTTACGAATTTACAAAATGTTATGAACGCAGCATAATTCTTCATTTACTATTTAGCCTATGCTACTCCCAACCCCGTACAGTTACACCCTAATTTACATGGACTGTTGGGGGATTCCCAAACCTAGCTTAATGCCTGGAAAGCAGCCTTAAACTCAATATGTTGAAGAATTGCTCTTGTAGGCTCATCATAAAGCAACTCTAGCCATATGTTAATGTTAATGCATTCAATTACCATAATTATTAAGTGCTTGGTGATCCATAACACACATAGGCATGCTGTAATAACCTATAGACGGGTGTTTAGAAACAACATTGAGTGACAGAGAGATTCCTCACAGATGTCCTATGAAATGACTATGTAATTCTATGGATTCCTACTTGTTGCATGATATATCATCATTAAATAGATAGGATGTAACAATTCTGTCAATCTGAAAACACGGTGTTCATTTGGACCAGAATATTCAATTGAGACAGAATGACACAGGCAGAGAGACAAAGAGATCGTTGCACATCTGCATGCCATTTCAGCTAGATTAATTTGGTGCGAAGTTCATAAAATGTTTAAACAATAGAAATTGATTTTTAAGATTCCTCTGGTAAGTTTTATTCACAAAACACACATACATTTCAATGTTTAACACAATCAAAACAGTAATTGTCATACTATTACTTCTGTTTTGTTTACCTCGTTGATACCTTTTTTTTTTTTTCAGAAGATGAATTGTATGTGTGTCACGTAGAATAGTGTAAACCAATTCCAGTACTCCCAATTGTAGCCCTGGACAAAGCACCCTTATCAATTTGTCAACTTATCAGCAAGCCCTCTGAGTTGATCAGGTGTGTTTCTCTGAGGCTACAACAAAAATGTGTGCTGTTGGGGGTACAGGAGGACTGGAGTTGGGAAACATTGATGTGGAGTGCACATTCTTTTCTACAATTAGGCTGAGAGCTTTTGAGTTTGAGCTTTTCTTAAGTCATTCATGTTCTATTCCAGAATTCAACTCCTTATAGTGTTCTATTCTACAATTCTAGTATGCTTAAGGCTTGAATTAGCTTCCCTTTGGGATGTCATCAGTCGGAATCAGTTGAATGTTCAATAAAAGACGTGTCATGGTGTCACAGTACCATACAAGTGGATGGAGATCTGTACTTCTTCATTGAGAGTTGAGGTCTGTGGATCTGAGATCGTTCCTCTAGAAACAGAGCGTTCATTTTAGCTAACCAAGGGCACTGGGTGGGAAGAGTTTGCACATTGGAAATCATTTCATTATTCCTAAAGTTAAAAACTGTCCAAACGGTGCACCGGGCTATGAAGCACCTACAACTGGGAGGGCAGTGTTAAGGTATTGACATGGACGTCCAAATCTCCCGCCCTTCATCCCGTCAGAGCGGGTTAAGGTTTCAGCCACGTTTCAGGTCAGCCATGGCAGCCAGAGCAGCATTCCACCCTGGAGACCCCATCACTCCACCACCTTAGGAGAAACACACACACTAATACATTGGCATTTTAGTCATTTAGCAGATGCTCTTATCCAAAGCAACTTACAGTAGAGTGCATTTTCTTTTTTTTCATACTGGTCCACATGCAAGAGTGAATACACACACACACACACACACACACACACACACACACACACACACACACAGGATCTTAATTTGATCACTCTTTGTTTGCTGAGAATTTGCAAACGTGTACTGTATTAGAGTTTTAAAAAGGCTTCAAAAGTTTGTAATTTCCATTTTGACATTTCAGCCTTGATTTGCCCAACAAAAAATGTATCAACCCCTACAAAAATATCCATTAATTATAATCCACATAATAATTCACAGTTCCTGTTGCTGCAGGATTATTTTCCCACTGTAGCAAACTGGCTCAAATGAAGATCCTACATCGGCACACACACACACACAAGGATGACTAGGAGCTGGCATCGGATAGAATTCCAATAAACCATTTACGACCAATCACAAACCTGGATGGGAGCCACTGCCACAAAGATAAAGCCCTTTGATTGGTGAACGGTAGTCTGAAAGGGAGGGCAGAGGTCGAGCGAGGTAGAGCTGATCCAATGACATTGCTCCGTGGAAGATATTCTGTGGAGGATAAAATACCATACTACATAAATCTAAGTCCAATTTGCCCTCTTCTCCCTGAAGTGCGCTCTCGTTCAATTCCCCGCAACGATCTAAAAGCATTGGATTGGTGTGAGCATGGGCTAGGGGGAGTTTCCACCCTCTTAGCATCAAAGTAGAATAGGGGGGGGGGTCAGTAAGGGTAAGGTTTAGGGCATAACTTTGCTAACCCCACTTCTCATTTAGGCATGACCAAGAAGACAGGGCTTTGACTCACTCATCCATGTCTCTATGGTCGTTCCCTAATGGGGAACTGAGAGAATGGAAAGAACAGGACTGAGTGAAATAAGGAGAAATGGAATTGAGTCCGTGAATGAGTAGATGAGAACATAGTCAAGCTGGTAATACTCTTGGGACTTACTAACTGCACTAGTCTTAGACTTAAGTCTTTAAACTGCACTTTCAGAGTCCATTCATCGGCTTTGTGAAAGCAGCAGTGTAAAAGTGCACAGTAGTTTAAGCATGCAAAATGAGCCATGAACCAGAAACACTTACACAAATACTGCAGACCCAAGTGGTTGAACTACTTTGAATACCAGATATGAACTTTGATTCTGACGGACAGTATCATGGTAAACCACCATAAACCGTTCAATGCCGTTAGTTAGCACACATACACACTCTCTCTCTGACGAAAGGAAAGCAGGAAGAAGAGAGACGCTCCTTTAAAAATCACTTCCTGGTTCAGAGCCTGTGGTTTGGTGGTGTGCAAATCAGAACTTTGTATAAATACATGCTACTTCCCAGTGGAACACTATCTAATTTACTACTAGCTATTAGAAAATCGACTTGAAATATTGAAATGTACGTACATTGTGGCTGTGAACCGTCACACACACTGCACACACAGACATTTTCACACACACATACCCCTCCAGTTAGGCCAAATATCCTCTCCAGGTCGGGGGGAGTCAGGACGTCTTTGCCAATAATGGAGGATTTGAACCCAGGGGCATACTGCTCAATCCAGCTAAATACTACACAGATACACAGGCACACGGAGACATAGTCAGTTTCATTTAAGTTCAATAATGCCTGTGATGAGCAGTAAAATGTTATACAAAATCTTCAGAGGATGACGACTTTCTGCGTGGGTGACAATGTTTCTGTTACTAGCATCAGTGACAACTGCTCTAAGAGTGTTTCCACGTGAGTGTGTGTGTGTGTGTGTGTGCGCGTGCGCGTTCTAACCTGAGTCTGCAAAGGCCTCTCTGTCCTGGTCTGTCCACGCTCTCCCTCCCACCAGACTATATGGCGTAAACTGGGTGAACAGTAACACCACATGACTACCAGGGGGCGCCAGAGTTGGGTCCAACACCGATGGAATGGTCATCTCGATCATGGGCCTGTAGGGGAGAGAAAAGGAAGAATCTAAATGTGTGTGTGTGTGGTATGTGAACCTGTATGCACTTCTGTGGGTCCCTGGATGTGTGTGTTTCCGTACTTGCGTGTCTGTGTGTGTGTGTGTTTACCTGGACGAGGGCCGTCCCTCCTTGCAGTCTTCGTAGGCTGTCTGTAACACCCCCACACTCTCACAGTTGAGGTGAATAGAACACTGGTGGTGTGGGCCAGGCTTGCCGTCTGGTGTGGGGGCCGCTAAAAAGTTAGGAAGCTTATCCACTGCCACTGTTAGGAAGAATGGGTCCAAATTATTTGTAATTAGGTTCCTGCCCCCCAACCATCCACTCCAGAAAAAAACGGCCCACGGCTGAACCTAGTTGATGATCCCTGGCTTAGGGCGAAACTCTTCTCACGGTCTGATGGAACTGGGTGGACTGTGGCCAGATAAAGGTCTAATTGGAGGAGGAAACCCCGGCAGCCGGCAGTAATTTCCATCGTACCCCTGAGGCATGGATATTCGGATTCCACCGGGTTCAGGTTGAGAAGGGGCGTGTAGTATAGACCCCGGTTGGGCTGGTGGAGGCGCTGGGAAGAAGTCCCTGTCTCTCGGTCCGTCTTCTGGACAACGCGATCCATGGCGGCGCACAGATGGTGAAGCTTCTTCGCTTGCTCCTGGACGCGCTCCTCCACCTCCATGTCCGGGGTATCCTCTCCTGCTGACTTCAATATGTGAGTCGGTGATTCTGTCATATTCGTGTATGTAGGTGGCAGGGAAGTCAGGCGCAGGAGAAACCAAGTTGGTTAATATGGAGTATTTAATTAAAACAAACTCCAAAACCAAAAGTACAAAATAAAATCGGTAAAGTATACCCGTCGCACACCGATACACAAACCCACGTAACATAACATACAAACAATCACTGACAAGGACATGAGGGGAAACAGAGGGTTAAATACACAAGTAATTAATGGGATTGGAAACAGGTGTGATGGAAGACAAGACAAAACCAATGGAAAATGAAAAACTGATCAATGATGGCTAGAAGACCGGTGACGTCGACCACCGAGCACCACCCATGCAAGGAGGGGCATCGACTTCGGCAGAAGTCGTGACAGTGAGTGCCTTGTTCTCTCTTTTGAGAGTGAGAATTTCACTCTGGCTAAACTCCAAACTCCCCTCAGCCCTGCTACCTCCTCACACAACTTTTCCAGTGTTGCATGGATTCCAGCCAGAGCACTAGCCTCTACTTCAACGGTAAATAAATTGTCCGTGTCTGTAGATTCATCTGTTTTTCTTTCTTTTGTCGGGTTAGAGTTCTTTTGCGAGGTTGTCGGATCTTTCCATGATGGAGTATGTTGTTCCTCCATAGTGTAAAGCTGTTGGTATTCGTCGATTTCCCTCAGGATCTCCTTAGTATCCAGGTTGGCTCTTTACTGCAACCAGTTGTTTTTCAAAAGTTTTCAACAATGCGTCTTTCCCACGACCAACGACCGCTGTCTGTAGTACAGCACCTATCACTGTTATTTGGTTAGCGGTGGTTCCTAGTTGTTTAAAGCTAAACACGTTGCGGAATCCACGCGGTTTTGTTTTAATCAAAAATAACAAACCCGGTGTTTTCCAGCATACAGTGTTCAGATGCGCACTCTGATGACGTGTGACGACAATGAGGCGCATGTTGATTTTGTTCATCCACACCAGATGCGATCAGGACACGCAGGTGAAAAAATCTAAACAAACTCTGAACCAACTATATTAATTTGGGCTCAGGTCTAAACATTCATGGCAATTTAGCTAGCTACCTTGCTGTTGCTAGATAATTTGTCCTGGAATATAAACATTGGGTTGTTATTTTACCTGAAATGCACAAGGTTCTCCACTCTGACAATTAATCCAGAAGAAGAGACTGGCTTGGGCCAAGAAACACGAGCAATGGACATTAGACAAGTGGAAATCTGTCCTTTGGTCTGATTAGTCCGAATTTGAGATTTTTGGTTCCAACCTCCGTGTCTTTGTGAGACACAGAGTAGGTGAACGGATGATCTTCACATGTGTGGTTCCCACTGTGAATCATGGAGGAGGAGGTGTGATGGTGCTTTGCTGGTGACACTGTCTGTGATTTATTTAGAATTCAAGGCGCACTTAACCAGCATGGTTACCACAGCATTCTGCAGTGATAGGCTATCCCATCTGGTTTGCGCTTTGTGGGACTATGACCTAAAACACACCTCCAGGCTGTGTAATGGCTATCTGACCAAGGAGAGTGATGGAGTGCTGCATCAGATGACCTGGCCTCCACAATCACCCGACCTCAACCCAATTGAGATGGTTTGGGATGAGTTGGACCACAGAGTGAAGGAAAAACAGCCAACAAGTGCTCAGCATATGTGAGAACTCCTTCAAGACTATTGTAAAAGCATTCCCCATGAAGCTGGTTGAGAAAATGCCAAGAGTGTGCAAAGCTGTCATCTAGGCAAAGGGTGGCTACTTTGAAGAATCTAAAACAGAAAATATATTTGATTTGTTTAATACTTTTTTGGTTACTACATGATTACATATGTATGATTTCATAGTTTTGATGTCTTTACTATTATTCTAAGATGTAGAACAAGAAAAACGCCTGAATGAGTAGGTGTGTCAACTTTTGACAGGTACTGCATGTGCGTGTATATATATATATGTATGTATGTATGTATGTATGTATGTATGTATGTATGTATGTATGTATGCATGCATGCATGCATGCATGCATGCATGTATGTATGTAATATATATATATCGTTCCAGTTGTACCAAGGATAATTTAGCTATTTGCTAAGGCCCCTAAAGGTATAAAAAGGTATAAAAAACAATTGGGGGATGAAACATTGAATTTTGCATTACTGCTATTAGCCAATAGAAACACATTGAATAACAGATTCACTACATGGAACAAAAGATAGTCCTCCAAAAAATCTAAAGGAAGTTTGTTCTGAAGTGTCTGTCCTATATCTGAGAGATCTAAGAAAGAGCAGGAAACTATTTTTATATGTACAAAACAAAAATATAAAACCCAACATGTAAAGTGTTGGTCCCATGTTTCATGAGCTGAAGTAAAAGATCCCCAAAATGTTCCATATTCACAAAAAGCTTTTTTCTCTCATATTTTGTGCAGAAATGTGTTTACATCCCTGTTAGTGAGCATTTCTACTTTGTTAAGATAATCCATCCACCTGACAGGTGTGGCATATCATGAAGCGGATTGAACAGCATGATCATTACACAGGTGCACTTTGTGCTGGGGACAATAAAAGGCCACTCTAAAATGTGAAGTTTTGTCACAACACAATGCCACAGATGTCTCAAGTTTTGAGGGAGAGTGCAATTGACATGCTGACTGCAGGAATGTCCACCAGAGCTGTTGCCAGATAATTTAATGTTAATTTCTCTACCATAAGCCGCCTCCCAATGTCGTTTTAGAGAATTTTGCAGTACGTCCAAATGGCCTCACAACCGCAGACTACCTGTAACTGCGCCAGCCCAGGACCTCCACATCCGGCTTCTTCACCTGACAGATCTTCTGAGACCAGCCACCCATACAGCTGATGAAACTTTGTGAGAAGACCTATTTGTTCTCATGGTCTGGCAAATACCACTCTACCTCTGCCAACTTTCACCGCAGATGCGGAAGGGCGGTGGATTGAGACACAGCCCATGCAAAAAAAACATCTCTCTAGTTTAATCAGACAAATTCTGATGCCGATTTAGTTTTGTGATAATTCGATTTCCGCGTGGATGCAGAAATTGTATGCTAAGGGTTTCTTAAAGTAAGTACTTAAGTACAGTAAGTACTTGAAGAAAGGTAGTTCAACAACACAAAAGAAAAGTATGAGGTAGATAAGGGTCGTACCATTAATCTTAGTGACAGGGGAGGTGTAGTCTATCTGATCTACAGCTTTGATGAACGCTGGAGAAAGAGCACTCTGTGAGAAGCAAAACAGAGGGGTTAGGGTTAAGGTAAGAGGACACAAACACAATATTACACTTCTGAGTACAATATTTTTGGAACAATTTTTGTTGTCTTCCTGAATGTAATGTATATAGACTATTGTCTTTTCAATAGCCTCCTTTTTCAACTATTCAGACCCCTTGACTTTTTCCACTTTTTGTTATGTTACAGCCTTATTATAAAATGGATTCATAAAAAAGAAATCCTCAGCAATCTACACACAATACCCCATAATAACAAAGTTAAAAACTTTTTTTTTTAAATTTTGCGCAAATTTATGAAAAAATAAAAAAACAGATACCTTTTGAGGCTTGAAATTGAGCTCAGGTGCATCCTGTTTCCATTGATCATCCTTGAGATGTTTCTACAACTTCATTGGAGTCCAGCTGTGGTAAATTCAATTGATTGGACATGATTTTGAAAGGCACACACCTGTCTATATAAGGGCCCACAGTTGATAGTGCATGTCTGAGCAAAAACCAAGCCATGAGGTCAAAGGAAATGTCCATAGAGCTCCAAGATGAGGCACAGATCAGGGGAAGGGTACCAAAACATTTCTGCAGCAATAAAGGTCCCCAATAAAACAGTGGCCTCCGTCATTAATAAATGGAAGAAGTTTGGACCCACCAAGACTCTTCCTAGAGCTGGCCGCCTGGCCAAACTGAGCAATCGGGGGAGAAGGGCCTTGGTCAGGGAGGTGACCATGAACCGGATAGTCACTCTGACAGACCTCTAGTTCCTCTGTGGAGATGGGAGAACCTTCCAGAAGGACAACCATCTCTGCAGAACTCCACCAATCAGGCTTTTATGGCAGAGTGGCCAGACGGAAGCCACTCCTAAGTAAAAGGCACATGACAGCCCGCTTGGAGTTTGCCAAAAGGCACCTAAAGGACTCCTCAGACCATGAGAAACAAGATTCTCTGGTCTGATGAAACCAAGATTGAACTCTTTGGCCTGAATGCCAAGAGTCATGTCTAGAGGAAACATGGCACCATCCCTACGTTGAAACATGGTGGTGACAGCATCATGCTGTGGGGATGTTTTTCAGTGGTAGGAACTGGGAGACTAGTCAGGATCGAGGCAAAGATGAACGGAGCAAATTACAGAGACACCCTACTCCAGAGCGCTTAGGACCTCAGACTGGGGTGAAGGTTCAACTTCCTACAGGACAAAAGCCCTAAGCACACATCCAAGACAATGCAGGAAGTCTCTGAATATCCTTGAGTGGCCCAGCCAGAGCCCGGACTTGAACCCAGTCTGTAGAGACCTGAAAATAGCTGTGCAGCAATGCTCCCCATCCAACCTGACAGAACTTCGGAGGGTCTGCAGATAAGAATGGGAGAAGCTCCCCAAATACAGGTGTGCCAAGCTTGTAGCGTCATACCCAAGAAGACTCGAGGCTTTAATCGCTGCCAAAGGTGCTTCACCAAAGTACTGAGTAAAGGGTCTGAATACTTATGTAAATGTGATATTTCAGTAAAAAAAAATTATACATTGCAAACATTTCTTAAAACCTGCTTTGTTTTCTCATTGTGGGGTTTTGTGTGTAGATTGATTAGGATTTTTTTTTTTTTAATAAGGCTGTAACCTAACAATTTGGAAAAAGTCAAGGGGTTTGAATACTTTCTGAAGGCACTGTTAATGAGCTATGGAATTTTGAGCTTGTTCTCCAATGGGATAGTCTCACATTGCCAGTCTCACATTCAATCTGACTGGAGATTAAAGTTAATCACCAGTCTTGAGGTGTGTTAAGATGTGAAAGTGTGTTACCTGTAAGATGCATTACCTGAGGGGTGAGTGTTTTAAAGGTGACGTAGGGTGTAGCGTTGGACAGTACCACTCTGCTGTAGATCTCTGTGCCGTCCTTCAGGACCACCCCCTTGGCACTGCCATCTGACCCTACTAAGACCTGATGCACATCCTGTAACCCATACAGTGAGGGAAAAAAGTATTTGATCCCCTGCTGATTTTGTACGTTTGCCGACTGACAAAGAAATGATCTGTCTATAATTTTAATGGTAGGTTTATTTGAACAGTGAGAGACAGAATAACACCAAGAAAATCCAGAAAAACAAATGTCAAAAATGTTATAAATTGATTTGCATTTTAATGAGGGAAATAAGTATATGACCCCCTCTCAATCAGAAAGATTTCTGGCTCCCAGGTGTCTTTTATACAGGTAACGAGCTGAGATTAGGAGCACACTCTTAAAGGGAGTGCTCCTAATCTCAGTTTGTTACATGTATAAAAGACACCTGTCCACAGAATCACTCAATCAATCAGATTCCAAACTCTCCACCATGGCCAAGACCAAAGAGCTCTCCAAGGATGTCAGGGACAAGATTGTAGACCTACACAAGGCTGGAATGGGCTACAAGACCATCGCCAAGCAGCTTGGTGAGAAGGTGACAACAGTTTGTGCGATGATTCGCAAATGGAAGAAACACAAAAGAACTGTCAATCTCCCTCGGCCTGGGGCTCCATGCAAGATCTCACTTCGTGGAGTTGCAATGATCATGAGAACGGTGAGGAATCAGCCTAAAACTACACTGGAGGATTTTGTCAATGATCTCAAGGCAGCTGAGACCATAGTCACCAAGAAAACAATTGGTAACACACTACGCCGTGAAGGACTGAAATCCTGCAGCACCCGCAAGGTCCCCCTGCTCAAGAAAGCACATATACATGCCCGTCTGAAGTTTGCCAATGAACATCTGAATGATTCAGAGGACAACTGGGTGAAAGTGTTGTGGTCAGATGAGACCAAAATGGAGCTCTTTGGCATCAACTCAACTCGCCGTGTTTGGAGGAGGAGGAATGCTGCCTATGACCCCAAGAACATCATCACCACCGTCAAACATGGAGGTGGAAACATTATGCTTTGGGGGTGTTTTTCTGCTAAGGGGACAGGACAACTTCACCGCATCAAAGGGACGATGGATGGGGCCATGTACCGTCAAATCTTGGGTGAGAACCTCCTTCCCTCAGCCAAGGCATTGAAAATGGGTCTTGGATGGGTATTCCAGCATGGCAATGACCCAAAACACATGGCCAAGGCAACAAGGGAGTGGCTCAAGAAGAAGCACATTAAGGTCTGCTAAGAGCGTCTCCTAAATGACTAAAATGTAAGGTCCTGGAGTGGCCTAGCCAGTCTGCAGACCTTAATCCCATAGAAAATCTGTGGAGGGAGCTGAAGGTTCGAGTTGCCAAACGTCAGCCTCGAAACCTTAATGACTTGGAGAAGATCTGCAAAGAGCAGTGGGACAAAATCCCTCCTGAGATGTGTGCAAACCTGGTGGCCAACTACAAGAAACGTCTGACCTCTGTGATTGCCAACAAGGGTTTTGCCACCAAGTACTAAGTCATGTTTTGCAGAGGGGTCAAATACTTATTTCCCTCATTAAAATACAAATCATTTTATAACATTTTTGACATGCGTTTTTCTGGATTTGTTGTTGTTGTTATTCTGTCTCTCACTGTTCAAATAAACCTACCATTGAAATTATAGACTGATCATTTATTTGTCAGTGGCCAAACGTACAAAATCAGCAGGGGATCAAATACTTTTTTCCCTCACTGTATGCATGCACACCCACACACAGATATCACACAAGAACACATTATATTACCCATTAGCTATTAAATTCAAAAGGTCGAGTTACCAACTAGGGAACCACTAGATAACCACTCCTGGGGAAATTAAATCTGTCCTATATGGCTGTACGTATGTTTATTCACTGTATTATAATCAGCTGGACCATTACAGTTTAACATTAACTGAAAAACACTACAGAATAGAACAAATGTGAAAGCCGTGCCTATCCAGCCAGCTGACCTGTTCAGTAAAGATGTCTGCTCCGTGGGAGCGGGCAGAGCTAGCGATGGCCTTGGACACCCCTCCCATGCCCCCCTCCACATAACCCCACGCTCCCTTCTCCTTCTCCAGCTCCCCCATCACATGATGAAGGAGGACATACCTGCGGGGGGAGATACAAAGGGGGAAACTGTATTGTCCAAAACATATATACAATATAATGTTCTATTAAATTCTGAGAGGGGTGTGTGTGTGTGTGTGTGTGTGTGTGTGTGTGTGTGTGTGTGTGTGTGTGTGTGTCTCACCCACTGCCAGGGCTGTTAGGGCTGGTCATAGCTCCTATCACAGCATCTGTAGCCAGTGTGGCTTTAAGAGGCTCAGATTCAAACCAACGGTTCAGGATCTGAGAATTAAAAATAAATATTATAGATATTCAGCAATGCACAGAAGACGCTGGAAAGCTTTACAACATGGATGCAACTAGAATCAGATGAGGAAGGGTTAGACAGCAACGAGAACAGGAGGGCTTCTTAAAGAAAAACTAACAGGTCTGTGAGAGCCGGAATTCTTACTGGTTGGTAGGTGATCAAATACTTATATCATGCAATAAAATGCAAATGAATTACTTAAAAATCATACAATGTGATTTTCTGGATTTTTGTTTTAGATTCTGTCTCTCACAGTTGAAGTGTACCTATGATAAATTACAGACCTCCAAAAATGGTATATATATACAGTGGGGAGAACAAGTATTTGATACACTGCCGATTTTGCAGGTTTTCCAACTTACAAAGCATGTAGAGGTCTGTAATTTGTATCATAGGTACACTTCAACTGTGAGAGACGGAATCTAAAACAAAAATACAGAAAAGTAATTCATTTGCATTTTATTGCATGATATAAGTATTTGATCACCTACCAACCAGTAAGAATTCCGGCTCTCACAGACCTGTTAGTTTTTCTTTAAGAAGCTCTCCTGTTCTCCACTTATTACCTGTATTAACTGCACCTGTTTGAACTTGTACCTGTATAAAAGACACCTGTCCACACACTCAATCAAACAGCCTCCAACCTCTCCACAATGGCCAAGACCAGGGAGCTGTGTAAGGACATCGGGGATAAAATTGTAGAGCTGCACAAGGCTGGGATGGGCTACAGGACAATAGGCAAGCACCTTGGTGAGAAGGCAACAACTGTTTGCGCAATTATTAGAAAATGGAAGAAGTTCAAGATGACGGTCAATCACCCTCGGTCTGGGGCTCCATGCAATATCTCACCTCGTGGGGCATCAATGATCATGAGGAATGTGAGGGATCAGCCCAGAACTACACGGCAGGACCTGGTCAATGACCTGAAGAGAGCTGGGACCACAGTCTCAAAGAAAACCATTAGTAACACACTACGCCGTCATGGATTAAAATCCTGCAGCGCACGCAAGGTCCCCCTGCTCAAGCCAGCGCATGTCCAGGCCCGTCTGAAGTTTGCCAATGACCATCTGGATGATCCAGAGGAGGAATGGGAGAAGGTCATGTGATCTGATGAGACAGAAATAGAGCTTTTTGGTCTAAAAACTCCACACGCCGTGTTTGGAGGAAGAAGAAGGATGAGTACAACCCCAAGAACACCATCCCAACCGTGAAGCATGGAGGTGGAAACATCTTTCTTTGGGGATGCTTTTCTGCAAAGGGGACAGGACGACTGCACCGTATTGAGGGGAGGATGGATGGGGCCATGTATCGCGAGATCTTGGCCAACAACCTCCTTCCCTCAGTAAGAGCATTGAAGATGGGTCATGGCTGGGTCTTCCAGCATGACAACGACCCGAAACACACAGCCAGGGCAACTAAGGAGTGGCTCCATAAGAAGCATCTCAAGGTCCTGGAGTGGCCAAGCCAGTCTCCAGACTTGAACCCAATAGAAAATCTTTGGAGGGAGCTGAAAGTCCGTATTGCCCAGCGACAGCCCCGAAACCTGAAGGATCTGGAGAAGGTCTGTATGGAGGAGTGGGCCAAAATCCCTGCTGCAGTGTGTGCAAACCTGGTCAAGAACTACAGGAAACGTATGATCTCTGTAATTGCAAACAAAGGTTTCTGTACCAAATATTAAGTTCTGCTTTTCTGATGTCTCAAATACTTATGTCATGCAAAGAAATGCAAATTAGTGACTTAAAAATCATACAATGTGATTTTCTGGATTTTTGTTTTAGATTCCATCTCTTACAGTTGAAGTGTACCTATGATAAAAATTACAGACCTCTACATGCTTTAAGTAGAAAAACCTGCAAAATCGGCAGTGTATCAAATACATACAGTTGAAGTCTGAAGTGTACATACACCTTAGCCAAATACATTTAAACTCAGTTTTTCACAATTCCTGACATTTAATCCAAGTAAAAATGTCCTGTCTTAGGTCACTTAGGATCACCACTTTATTTTAAGAATGTGAAATGTCAGAATAATAGTAGAGAGAATGATTTATTTCAGCTTTTATTTCTTTCATCACATTCCCAGTGGGTCAGAAGTTTACATACACTCAATAAGTATTTGGCAGCATTGCCTTTAAATTGTTTAACTTGGGTCAAACGTTTCAGGTAGCCTTCCACAAGCTTCCCACAATAAGTTGGGTGAATTTTGGCCGATTCCTCTTGACAGAACTGGTGTAACTGAGTCAGGTTTGTAGGCCTCCTTGCTCGCACACACTTTTTCAGTTCTGCCCACACATTTTCTATAGGATTAAGGTCAGGGCTTTGTGATGGCCACTCCAATACCTTGACGTTGTTGTCCTTAAGCCATTTTGACACAACTTTGGAAGTATGCTTGGGGTCATTGTCTATTTGGGAGACCCATTTGCGACCACGCTTTAGCTTCCTGACTGATGTCTTGCGATGTTGCTTCAATATATCCACATTTTCCTACCTCATGATGCCATCTATTTTGTGAAATGCACCAGTCCCTCCTGCAGCAAAGCACCCCCACAACATGATGCTGCCACCCCCGTGCTTCACAGTTGGGATGGTGTTCTTCGGCTTGTAAGATTTCCCCTTTTTCCCCCTTTTTCCTCCAAACATAACGATGGTCATTATGGCCAAACAGTTCTATTTTTGTTTCATCAGACCAGAGGACATTTTTCCAAAAAGTACAATCTTTGTCCCATTGTCCATTTGCAAACCGTGGTCTGGCTTTTTTTATGGCGGTTTGGAGCAGTGGCTTTTTCCTTGCTGAGCGGCCTTTCATGTTATGTTGATATAGGTCTCGTTTTACTGTGGATATAGATACTTTTGTACCTGTTTTCTCCAGCATCTTCACAACATCCTTTGCTGTTGTTATGGGATTGATTTGCACTTTTCGCACCAAAGTACGTTCATCTCTAGAAGACAGAGCGCGCTCCTTCCTGAGCGGTAAGACGGCTGCGTGGTCCCATGGTGTTTATACTTGCGTACTATTGTTTGTACAGATGCACGTGGTACCTTCAGGCATTTGGAAATTGCTCCCAAGGATGAACCAGACGTGTGGAGATCTCCAATTGTTTTTTCTGAGGTCTTGGCTGATTACTTTAGATTTTCCCATGATATCAAGCAAAGAGGCACTGAGTTTGAAGGTAGGCCTTGAAATACATCCACAGGTACACCTCCAATTGACTCAAATGTTGTCAATTAGCCTATCAGAAGCTTCTAAAGCCATGACATAATTTTCTGGACTTTTCCAAGCTGTTTAAAGGCACAGTCAATTTAGTGTATGTAAACTTCTGACCCACTGGAATTGTGATACAGTGGATTATAAGTGAAATAATCTGGCTGTAAACAATTGTTGGGAAAATGACTTGTGTCATGCACAAAGTAGATGTCCTAACCGACTTGCCAAAACTATAGTTTGTTAACAAGAAATATGTGGAGTGGTTGAAAAACGAGTTTTAATGACTCCAACCTAAGTGTATGTACACTTCTGACTTCAACTGTACTACATCTGTAAGGTCCCTCAATCAAGTATTGAACTATAGTTTGTTAACAAGAAATTTGTGGAGTGGTTGAAAAACGAGTTTTAATGACTCCAACCTAAGTGTATGTAAACTTCCGACTTCAACTGTGTGTGTGTGTGTGTGTGTGTGTGTGTGTGTGTATGTGTGTATGTATGTATGTATGTATGTATGTATGTATGTATGTATGTATGTATAATATATATATATGTGTATATATATATATATATATATATATATATATGTGTATATATATGTATGTATGTATGTATGTATGTATGTATGTATGTATGTATGTATGTATGTATGTATGTATGTATGTATGTATATATATATGTATATATATATGTATATATATATATATATATATATATATATGTATATGTGTTTAGGATCTGAGAAACAGAGTAGAACGTACAGATATTAATATAACTACTGTTCCCTGAAGGAGGGAACTAGGTATAACATATTCACAGGAAGAAAACTGAAATCACACCCAACGGTCCAATGGATACCGAGCGTGCCCTCAGAAGCCCCACCTTCCTAGCTATAATACCGGGGCTCGCATTCATTTCCTCAATTCAGTACTGCTCTTCAGCGAGCCCAAATCACCTGAAGGTGCGGGCCTAAAATATGTTATACCTCGTTCCCTCCTTTAGGGAACAGTAGTTATATTCATAAATGTATGCTCCATTTCAGTCAGTCATTCGGTATAACATACTATGAGGATATACAGTACAAGCACGCCCCAATCCAGCTAAGAGGGTACCAAACTAGGAGGCCCACGGCAGCCAAGCACACACAAGTTCCACCAGCTCCAAAAATGGGTTACAGAAACCACATTTTTCCCTAATACTTTTCTGAGAAGCCTGAAATGTCAGAGCCCCATATAGGGAACCAGAACCTGCTGCAACTTGGCTATGTGCACTGACACGCTGCCACTGCAGCTCAAGTCCATTGAACTCACGGTTCCAAGAACAATACTTACCTTGCGAGCCTGAAATGTCAGAACTCGTACAAGGAACCGTAAGTCCAAAACAATGCATGTATACAATCACAGAATACATATCTGCGGTCATGGTTGCCAAACTGTCCCGTGCGCCGGGGACAATAGATCCCGTCCAGAGTATCTAGCACCAGTGTGCAGTCCAGAGTATCCGGCACCAGTGTGCAGTCCAGAGTATCCGGCACCAGTGTGCAGTCCAGAGTATCCGGCACCAGTGTGCAGTCCAGAGTATCCGGCACCAGTGTGCAGTCCAGAGTATCCGGCACCAGTGTGCAGTCCAGAGTATCCGGCACCAGTGTGCAGTCCAGAGTATCCGGCAACAGTGTGCAGTCCAGAGTATCCGGCAACAGTGTGCAGTCCAGAGTATCCGGCAACAGTGTGCAGTCCAGAGTATCCGGCAACAGTGTGCAGTCCAGAGTATCCGGCAACAGTGTGCAGTCTAGAGTATCCGGAAACAGTGTCTAGTCCGGAACCGAGGGAGACTGCCTGCGACCCGGAACCAAAGGGGTCTGCCTGTGACCCGGAACCGAGGGAGCCTGCCTGTAACCCGGAACCGAGGGGGTCTGCCTGTGACCCGGAACCGAGGGGGTCTGCTTGTGACCCGGAACCGAGGGAGTCTGCCTGCGACCCGGAACCGAGGGAGTCTGCCTGCGACCCGGAACCGAGGGAGTCTGCCTGCGACACGGAACCGAGGGAGTCTGCCTGCGACCCGGAACCGAGGGAGTCTTCCTGCGACCCGGAACCGAGGGAGTCTGCCTGCGACCCGGAACCGAGGGAGTCTGCCTGCGACCCGGAACCGAGGGAGTCTGCCTGCGACCCGGAACCGAGGGAGTCTGCCTATGACCCAGGCCCGGGTGAAGTTGTCTGCGACCCGGAACCGAAGGAGTCTACCTACGACTCAGAACTGAAATTGACTAACTGTGTTGTAAATGAGTCTGCCTACAGCATGGAAATGAGGGAACCTGCCCACGAGCCACAACTACTTGAGTCTGTCTACGACCCGGACCCCAATGAGTCTGCCTACAACCTGGAGGGCAGGAGGCCGGAACCAGAGCCACCTCCAGGATAGGTGGGTTGGGGAGGGCACAGTGCCGTCGTTGACGGCAGCCACCCTCCCTTTTTTGTTTAGGGGATATTTTTTGTTGTTGTTGTGGTATTGGGGAATTTTGTGTTTTCTTTTAAGGTGCATCCCGGGGTCTGCACCTTTAGGGGGGGGTACTGTCACGTCCTGACCAGCAGAGGGAGTAGTGGTGTAGTATTTTGGTCAGGACGTGGCAGAAGAAGTTTGTATGGGTTGTCTAGTATGTCTGTTTCTGGGTTAGTCTTGTGACTCCTGATCAGGAACAGCTGGGGATCGTTGTTCCTGATTGGGAGTCATATATATTTAGGAGTATGTTTGTCACTTGGATTTGTGGGTGGTTGAGCTAGCACTGCTATTATTTTGTATGTATAGCCTGGTAGCCTGTCTGAAGTCATTCATTGTTTATTGTTTTCTGTGTATACTTTGCTTTAAAATATTAAAAGATGAGTATCCACATTCCGCCTGCTGCAGTTTGGTCCATTCACCACGACAGCTGTGACACATGATTTGGCCACATATGATATTTCGATTATTTAAAAAAAGTAAGGTTTGTGGATTGTTTAAAATCAATTGCCTATAGCCAGAAGGAAAGGCAGCGCATGCAATTTGAGCAGATTATTGCTGAGTTGCGACTGTCTGTGAAAAGTAGAGGATAAGCCAGGCATATCGCAATATTTCAAAATACAATGTTGGAAAACATAGTTTGGAAAGCAAATGGTTGTTGCTGTAAAGAGAAAACAATGAAAAGACTCATGTCTTTTAGTTATCAAAATTCTCAATTTAATTGAGCGAACAAAAAGTATAGCCTATCTTATTGGCACCGGCGGAGAGCATCTGCAATATGCACACTGCACATATTCACTATTTATCATTGTTGGGTCAGTGCTACTTAAAAGTTTGTTTTTGGACAATAATTTCCTCCTCCAGTTTAGATGGATATCATATTCTATTAGTATCTCCCCTTCTCGTAGGCCTATTGTATGGACAACGTCGTTTTTATGTATGTTTTTGTCACCGTCAGCAGTAGGCTACCCTATAATTTGTCCTATAAAACATATTCTGCTAATGTCTCCAGTCATATAAAGTGTAGTAGAATTGCATGAAATGTGTTCATGAAAGGCCAAATTTTTTCCCATGCAAAGAAAGAAGAAATGTATCTGATATAGCCTAGGCCTGCTCAATTCTACATGTGTTCAGCCATGCATTGAACATTTTCTTTTTGTTGCAAAGAGTGATTGAGTTATAGTATTAGCCTAAATTATGACTATCCAATCTACTCATCACATAAGGAATAATAGGCAATCTTACATGTCTGCAAATGCGATTATGCATGTAATTCTTTATTATAAAGGTGCATTATTAGTATTACTTTTTTTGTATTTTTGCCCCTTTTTCTCCCCAATTCTGGTCTTGTCTGCAACTCCGCATTTTGCTCGGGAGGCAAAGGTCGAGTCATGTGTCCTCCAAAACATGACCCACCAAACTGAGCTTCTTTAACACCCGACCGCTTAACCCGGAAGCCAGCCACACCAATGTGTCGGAAGGAATCACTGTTCAACCGAGATCAGCCTGCAGGTGCCCAGCCCACCACAAGTAGTCGCTAGAGCGCGATGAGCCAAGTAAAGCCCCCCCGGCCAAACCCTCCCCTAACCCGGATGACGCTGGGCCAATAGTGCGCTGCCCGATCATGACACAGTAGTGATGATCTGTAGTGATGCCTCTAGCACTGTGAAGCAGTGCCTTAGACTGCTGCACCACTTAGGAAGCCATAAAGGTGCATTTTTATGGTAAAAATTATCTTCTCCAGACTTGAAACTCACTCGTCGCCTATGTATGCCAGTTAGGCTACACCGGTTGTAAAGCGGATTAATGTGCTTAATCTTAAGAATTGACTAGGCAGGTAGCCTAGTGGTTAAGAGCATTGGACCAGTAACTGAAAGATTGCTGGTTCAAACCCCCAAGCTAACTAGGTGAAAATTCTGTTGATTTGCCCTTGAGCAAGGTACTTAACCTCAGTTTCTCTGGATAAGAGCATCTGTTAAATGATGAAAATGAAATAAATACCACAGCATGGGAAAGCTAGGATCCTGGGAAAGCTAGGAACCTTCAAACTCAACATTTGGCTACTAGGATGGCTGAATTTTCCCTACCACCACCCTCTCCCTTCCTCGCTCTGCCTGGTGAGCCCCCGGTTCCATGGACTCAATGGATTCCATCTTTTGAAACGTACATTACTGGACTGGGCTTACAAGACGTGAGTGATGCTAGGCTAAAAGCACTGCTGCTACACTGCCTAGGAGCAGAGGGACAGTGTGTGTTCGGGACACTCAGTTATGCTGATGCTGTGGCTCTCTTGGAGAGACACTTCTCTACACCCCAAAGTGCTCTTCTCCATCGGTTTCTGTTCCGACGGCACCATCAGCTGCCTGGTGAGTCTGTACACCAGTGTGTGGCAAATCTACAGGGCTTAGCTAGCTCGTGTAAATTTGGGGCACTGCAGGAGGAAATGGTACATGACCAACTTATCGAGCATACAAACAACAAGAAAGTACGTGAAAGACTGTTACTTGAACCTGATGATTTGTCACTGGCAAAGGCACTCCAGTTAGCTTTCCAAGCGGAGTCCACTGCAGAATCTGCTGCAAAGCTAGCCTCCCCTCTCCAGCCTCTTGCTCTCACTGACACGGACCGCTCTGCTCAGACCCTATACACGCAGACGCCCCACCCTCAAGTGGAGAGACCCCCGTCATACAACCTCTATGCTGTGTCCCACTGGCCCTGCATGCAGACATCGATGCCGAGCTCCGGTGCCAGCTAGAGGAAGGCATCATCGAGGCTATTGATGCATCCCCCTGGATCGCAAACCTGGTGGTGGTAAAAAAGAGATCATTCCCCCTGTGTGGACCTTAGAGCAGCAAATATTTTATTTATTTCACCTTTATTTAACCAGGTAGGCAAGTTGAGAACAAGTTCTCATTTACAATTGCGACCTGGCCAAATATGGCCATCATCCCAGACAAATACCCCCTGCAGAAGAGTTCACTGCCCTGTTCTACAGCTCCAGGGATACCTACAGGTGCTGCTACACCTAAGCAGCCACAACCTCATAGCGTTCATCACCCACTTAGGGGTCTTCCGCTACAAGCGCATGGCATTTTGATTCAGCTCTGCCCAAAGCTGCTTCCAAAAGATCTTGACGTCTATCTACACGGGGATCCCAGGGGTGGCCATCTACCTCGATGATATCGTTGTTCACGGGCCTACCATCCGGGTCCATGATGAGCACCTACACAGCGTGTTCACTGCACTGGCACAACACAACCTCACTCTCAATGGAGAAAAGTGTTTCTTCTCCACCCCTGCCATTGACTTTGTGTAATTTAGCCTCTCTGCCGAGGGGATTTCCCCACTCCACTCCAACACTGCAGGAGCTCCAGAAGGCATCAGCAGACGACCCCACTCTCTCCAAGCTGGTGACCTTCATCACACAGGGCTGGCCCAACAAAGCACCAGAGGAGCTGTCGTAATACTTCAGGGTCTGAGAGGAGCTGTCCTGCTGGAATGGCACCTGAAAAGTTTGTCAATTGCGTGAGACGTTCTTCCTTCAGGCCAGCTAAAGAGCTGAGAATTTAGGAAATTAATGCAACCCCTGGTATTATAGCCAGGAAGGTGGAGCTTCCGAGGGCAAACTCCGCATCCATTGGCCCGTTGGGCGTGATTTCAGTTTACTTCAGGTGAATATGATTGGTCGTTGACTCCCCATAGTATATACTGAAAGGGAACACAGGAGTTACACAGCAGAAATTCAGTCTGAATGGACCCCATGCCTGTTAAGCAAGAGGGTGGTACTGGAGAGTGTGAGTAGGCCAACTCACATCATTCTACTAATCATAGTCTAAATGGAAGCGATGATAAGTGAAAGAAACAAAGTGATATAGGTGGTCTATCAACCTTCATTATTGGTGCAGTTATGATCTCATAGAAGTCTGGAATGTTCTTGCCCAGTTTCAGGCCTGTAAACACACAACAGAACAGGTGAGTATTATTATGTAATATATTGAAAAATAGAAAACAGATGTATTGTATTATAAATACAGTAATTATTTAACATTTCAGCTGTGTTTATTCACCCTACAAACGTGTAGGAAAACAACTTAGTACCACATTGGACAAGGGGCAAGGCACTCCTCAGTGCTGCCATCCTCCTCCTCAGGGCTCCCCCGGTTAACCCTGCGATGTCTACTGGGGGCGAGTCCAGGAGGGGGTGGATGGCCACCGCTAACTTATCCAGGTGGGTTATAAACTCTGGGTACGACTGGAGTGGGGGGGAAGGGGTAGGAGGGGAAGAGGGGGCGGAAAAGAGGGAGAGTGGGAGAGGGAAAGGGAGAGGCACAGAAAGAGTTACTGTTAATTACATAACAAGGAGAGGGGGAAACAATCACTACTCCCCTCCTTTTACTGTAGCCTACTGAGTACTAGCTAATAGAGCTAAGTGAGCTAACATCTACAATAAACAGCATCTGTACAGTAAGCTGTCTATCTTGTATTGCTACCCACCTTGGCGTCTGTCTCAGAGAACTTGCCGATCTCCCTCTGGTTCATGGCCAGGTCTGAGCCCAGCAGTAGAGACCGAGGGGGGAGACCCCCTACCCCCTCCTCCAACATTGGGGTGAAGGCATGGGGGTCCCGCATGTACAACTTCAGTCCATGTTTCTGAACACACACACACACACAGTGGGTATCATAAGTATTCACCCCCTTGGATTTATTTCACATTTTGTTGCGCTACAGATGGAACTACATAGATTTAATTGAACTTTTGTTTTGTTATTGATCAACACAAATTACAAATTAAATACCTAAAATATAGTTGTTGCACAAGTATTTACCCCCTTTGTTTAGGCAAGCCTAAATTAGTTCAGGAGTAAAATCTGGTTTAACAAAATTGCATAATAAGTTACATGGACTACCCCTTCCTCTGTCCCCCATACATACAGTTGAAGTCGGTAGTTTACATACACCTTAGCCAAATACATTTGAACTCAGTTTTTCACAATTCCTGACATTTAATCTGAGTAAAAATTCCCTGTCTTAGGTCAGTTAGGATCACCACTATATTTTAAGAATGTGAAATGTCAGAATAATAGTAGAGAGAAGGATTTATTTCAGCTTTTATTTCTTTCATCACATTCCCAGTGGGTCAGAAGTTTACAAACACTCAGTTAGTATTTGGTAGCATTGCCTTTAAATTGTTTAACTTGGGTCAAACGTTTCAGGTAGCCTTCCACAAGCTTCCCACAATAAGTTGGGTGAATTTTGGCCCATTCCTCCTGACAGAGCTGGTGTAACTAAGTCAGGTTTGTAGGCCTCCTTGCTCGCACACGCTTTTTCAGTTCTGCCACAAATCTTCTATGGGATTAAGGTCAAGGCTTTGTGATGGCCACTCCAATACCTTGACTTTGTTGTCCTTAAGCCCTTTTGCCACAACTTTGGAAGTATGCTTGGGGTCATTGTCCATTTGGAAGACCCATTTGTGACCAAGCTTTAACTTCCTGACTGATGTCTTGAGATGTTGCTTCAATATAGCCACGTAATTTTCCTCCTCATAATGCCATCTATTTTGTGAAGTGCCGAGCAAAGCACCCCCACAACATGATGCTGCCACCCCAGTGCTTCACAGTTGGGATGGTGTTCTTCGGCTTGCAAGCCTCTCCCTTTTTCCTCCAAACATAACAATGGTCATTATGACCAAACAGTTAAATTTGAGTTTCATCAGACCAGAGGACATTTCTCCAAAAAGTACGATCTTTGTCCCCATGTGCAATTGCAAACCGTAGTCTGGCTTTTTATGGCGGTTTTGGAGCAGTGGCTTCTTCCTTGCTGAGGGGCCGATATAGGACTCATTTTACTGTGGCTTTAGATACTTTTGTACCTGTTTCCTCCAGCATCTTCACAAGGTCATTTGCTGTTGTTCTGGGATTGATTTGCACGTTTCGCACCAAAGTACATTCATCTCTAGGAGACAGGGCGCGTCTCCTTCCTGAGCGGTATGACGGCTGCGTGGTCCCATGGTGTTTATACTTGGGTACTATTGTTTGGTCTACAATTGGTTTCTGAGGTCTTGACTGATTTCTTTTGATTTTCCCATGATGTCAAGCAAAGAGGCACTGAGTTTGAAGGTAGGCCTTGAAATGCATCCACAGGTACACCTCCAATTGATTTAAATGATGTCAATTAGCCTATCAGAAGCTTCTAAAGCCATGACATCATTTTATGGAATTTTCCAAGCTGTTTAAAGGCACAGTCAATTTAGTGTATGTAAACTTCTGACCCACTGGAATTGTGATACAGTGGATTATAAGTGAAATAATCTGGCTGTAAACAATTGTTGGAAAAATGACTTGTGTCATGCACAAAGTAGATGTCCTAACCGACTTGCCAAAACTATAGTTTGTTAACAAGAAATATGTGGAGTGGTTGAAAAACGAGTTTTAATGACTCCAACCTAAGTGTATGTACACTTCTGACTTCAACTGTACTACATCTGTAAGGTCCCTCAATCAAGTATTGAACTTCAAACACAGATTCAACTACAAAGCCAGGGAGCTTTTCGAAAGCCTGATAAAGAAGAGCAGTGATTGGTAGATGGGTAACAATAAAAATAAGCAGACTTTGAATATCTCTTTAAGCAAGGTCAAGTTAATAAGTATGCTGTGGATGATGTATTAAACCACCCAGACACATCAACGATACAGTTGGCCTTCTGAACTGCAGGACAGGAAGGAAACTGCTCAGGGATGGTGGTGATTTAAAAACAGCTACAGAGTTCAATGGCTGTGGTGGGAGAAAACTGGGGATGGATCAACATTGTAGTGACTCCACAATAATCACCTAAATGACAGAGAAAAAAATTATAAAAATACACAGAATAGCATGGTGGTGGCTGCATCATGGTATGGGTATGCTTGACATCGGCAAAGACTGGGGAGTTTTTTAGGATAAAGAGAAATGGGATGGAGCTAAGCACAGGCAAAATCCTTGAGAAAAACATGCTTCAGTCTGCTTTACATCAGACCTTTCAGCAGGACAATAACCTAAAAAACAAGGCCAAATCTATACTGGAGTTGTTTACCAAGAAGACAGGGAATGTTCCCGAGTGGCCAAGTTACTGTTTTGACTTAAATCAGCTCAAACATCTATGACAAGACTTGCTGTATAGCCATGATCCCAAACACTTTGATAGAACTTTAAGAATTTTTTAAATAATAATGGGCAAATATTGCGCAATCCAGGTGTACAAAGTGCTTAGACTAACCCAATAAAACTCACAGATGTAATCCCTGCCAAACGTGTTTCTAACATGTATTGACTCAGGGGGATGAATACTTATCTAATCAAGATATATTACTGTTTTATTTTTCATTAATCTCCCACTAACATTACAGAGTATTTTGTGTAGATCGTTGACACAAAACTACAATTAAATTAATTTAATCCCACTTTGTAACACAATAAAATGTGACGAAAGGGGAGTGAATACTTGTGATAGGCACTGTAACACACCTGATTGATTCAAATATTCAGACATAATGATCAGTTCATTCTTTCAAAAGCCTGCACACCCTGTGGGTCACCATAGACGTTACATAGAAGATCACTGATATATCAAGTATGATGGCTGGTCGTTCACCTTGAGCTCCAGGTCTCTGAAGATGTGTGGTCTGAGCAGGCTGAGGAGATAGGAACACCGGGAGAAATGGAAACCTGCAGACAGACATACAGACATGAAAAGGAAACACATTAACTACATAGTTAACAACTTGAGCTTCTACAATAAGAACACACATTTTTTCTGTGAGAGCAGATTCTCTACTCTTTTTGTGTCTGTGTTGACTCTACTGAACACCCTGCTGCACTACCATGAACTCCAGAGAGACCCTCTGCAGCAGGAGTCTGTCACCAGAGAGAGTGAACTTCACCTGGGATGATTTCCTCCGACACTGCCGCCCCTCCCAGAACATGTCTGCGTTCCAGAACTGCTGTCTTCAGCCCACCCTTCTGCAGATAGGCTGCCTGTGAATACACACACACACACACACACACACAACTATTAACATAATGCATGTAGACACACAAACGTAAATTAAGTTTGATATGTCACACATTTATGGAGATGGGTATATTTGGATAAGCAAATATCCACTTACCGCTACCAGTCCATTGTGTCCTACAATGAAAAATGATATGAGTGTCAAACATCCGTTTATAAAGATACTAGTGCCCTGATTGCTATAGTAAATCCAGCAACAATATATTGACAGTATCCACATTTGCAGAAACTATTAATCTAATTTGGCTCCTGTCCATTGTTTCTCATCCACTAGTGCTGAGCGATTAGTGTTTTTTAGGTCAGTTTCGGTTCGATTATAAAAAAATAATCAAGTTTTTTCAATTTTAGTTTCGATCATTTTTTAAACATTAAATGCACTTTGCATTATGTGGGTTGAAGGCTTTAACACAGAATAAAACAATAAAAGTCTCATGATGGAAGTGACTGCCCACTACTGCTTATCACTTATTATCCATCATTTAATAACATTACTTCAATAAGATATTTCAGTTATTGTGCATATTACATTTGTTTTATTTGATTACTTTATTATTTCATTTCAAGTAATCTCACCTCTACAGAGCTGCTGCTTATGCTGTCTGACAAAATCACAATTTTGTAGTTCTTCAAAATAAGGCATACTTTATGACTACTAAATACCAACTATCAATCACTTACATACTATATTTTCATGTAGAGATACCTTTTGAAGCAACAGCTGCTCTCTATATCACCTCACGATCGCGCATTTTTCTCTCTTCCGTAGCAGGTGTAAAAGAAACACAGACCGGACAGTACATTCACAATGGATCGTGGTAATTGTACTTAATTACCACGTTTTATAGGCTAAACTATGTAGAACATTGGCCTGTTGGAAACTACAACTCCCTACTACATTGCACAGTTCAGTCTGGATCTGATTTATCTCTGGAAAAAATGTGCAATGAGCCTGAGCTATGATATGATATGATATGATATGAACCAGCGGGTCAGCTCAGAAGACTGAAGGCATGGCTTAAAATGGGCGTGGCTTTCAGTCATTGTTGGCCACCAGTGAAAGTAAATGTCATTCAGGTTCAGCTGTTCTGTTTTGTTGTTATCATATGATAAGGTTTTGAAGTTTTAATGTGGCTTACAGAAGTGTATGAGTTCCTCAAGAGCCTATGAAATATTATATTCACTTTAGATATGATTTTCTTGTCATTTGTTAATAATACAATTAACTATCCCTTAATCAAACTGCTCAAACTGATAACTACTGAACTAAAATTATGTAGTGCCTAGTTAATGTATGTAGTTTGATAACTGCTGAACACTGTACATTTCAATATGTGTATCTCATGAATGTATCAATTTCACATCAATTTATGTTGAAAGGCAAAACCAAATCATATATGGATGTGGCTGTAAATACTACATCATAATTATCTATCAGCCAGTGTGTTTCAATAGGACAAAGTGGAAAGACTGGTTGCTGATTGGTTGGTTAAAAACCGCATTCAAGCCGGTGTCTAGTCCACAAGTAGTCTCTGCCGATGCCCCAACAACTGGATGTTCCAATTTTCAGGGGAAATGGAAAGAGAGCCTGTGACTTCCGCTTTTGGACGTTAACAAGGCGACACTCCATATTTACTGGATTGGTTGAACAGTGCAGAAGAGAACCTCTCAACAGTTTTTCTTTTCTCGTCAAGGACAGTTATGTAGGGGATCTAGTTTCAGGCGTTTATTTTAAACCTGCTACGTTAGGTTATTCCACAAGTTACCACCACCTGGGCTATGACATTGAAATGCCTATTCTCTGTTCCATCTCACTGCGCAATCCACTGTCTTATCAGCCCAGCCAGGCAATTTATAAACTTGATCTCCACTCTAAAAAGCATATAGACATTATCTCCCATTTCTTTAGAATGGCATTTGGTTTTCAACAGAGGAGATTTATAGAAACCTTTCTGTCTCTCTGACATCTGCAACATTGTTTCAATATTGAAATTCGATCTCAAGCTGTCTCATAGTAATGAACGAGTCGGGACGAGAGACAGGCAGGAAACTTTTCTCAGCCAGTCGAAATCATGAATCAGCATCATTTTTATGGATGTGTACAAAGAAATGTCAATAGAAAAACAGGTAAAATTAAATGAAATTCAGCTAGTTTGCTGTCTTTCCAGCTTCAGTTTTAAGTGATTGCGTTAGCTGGGTAGTTGGCTAGCTCCTCTCAACAGTGGCAAGAGAGCAAATGTTCCATGGCAGGCAAAATTGCGCATCATTAGCTCATTGTTATGGCTGTATCATTGTAAAACAAAAAAAACACAAATGCAGCTACTTGGTGGTATTTTGGCTGCAGTGTTTGCATGACTCTGTTAGCCAAAGTTGGCAGCTAGAAAGCAAGGGATTAGAACATTGCCAGCATGGTAACAGAACATTTAGAACGAACCAATGGGTATTTGACTGCCTTCATGACTCATGACCGCCTGTGTGGCGGTAAAACAGTCACCGCAACAGCCCTAATTGTGGAAGGATGGAATAGTATGAATAAATTCAGAGAAGCCGGTGTTTCAATGAAATTCAGATAATGAATGGACTTCGTCTCGGCCCTAACAACACCATGCCAATATATCCTCCAAACACTGGTTTCTCGGGTATTATTGCCTGTCTCTTATCACACAGAGACAGGCGATACTGTATCAGTTGACAAGTCAAGTAGAAAAGGGGATGTTGTACGTGGCAGAAATGGCATACAACACTGTGCTCTGTTTTTACTGTGGCCAACTGCTTTACAATACCCTTATTTACTATTAAATGTCCTACGTATGTACGTATAAGGATAATGTAACTGTAACACTGAAATACTTCTCAACATGCTCACAACCTGCCACTGGATTAAATAAAATGTTGAATGTCAAGTGATATTCAATATCTACTATTAGTTTTTATCGCTTTGGTGCAATTTTCACAAGTATGTGGTACATTTACACAACTCTCAGTACGAAACTCAAAACAAAAAGGCAGTTGTTTCAAAACTCTTAACTACATTTTCAATTGACTTAGTGCAACACACAAAATCATAGTCACTTTGTCACCAAACTTAATCATTGTTTCATCTAGAAATACATTTTTCACATTGTAATACATTTTCATATAAAGTAATTGCCTTTCACAATGTAATGCTCACATTACTTTTGATAGGATTCTCTTCTCTTTTGTTAATTGTATTGTATAGTATAGAGCTCACCAGCTTGTAGTCCTAAAAACCAGAAATGATATACCTCTGGTTTGTTCAGCCATTTCTATGGGCAAAATGAATGCAGAAAGAATAGGGTTTTGGAATAAATGCTGAAAAGAATAAAGCCTTTATAATTCATAACCATATAAATTATGAAGGCTTTATGTGCGTTGTTTTATTTTTTACATAAATGCTTCAAAATTCACAAAAAGTGACGCTACATGATGAAGATTATCTCATAGAACAAACGTAACGTATAAGGTCTCTTAAGTCTGTGTTTACCACAGACCTTATTTTGGGCGTTTATCCAAAAACCCTATGAAATCTCCATACATTTTCCCATAGGCTTTGTTCAACGACCATGGCGGAGTTAGTGCCTACAAAAATATGTAATTACTATATCTATAGGAATCAGCCGATATTAGCTAAAAATGCCAACCTCGGTATCGGCCGATGTCTAGTTTAATGTCGATGTGCAAAACCGATGTCAAAGCTGACGTGCATACCTATATAACGTAAGTAGATGATGTAATGACGCCACGTAAAATGTTGTGCTATACATGCAACACAACATTCCTAACCTAGCCCACAATGTCTGCTGTGTGGATCGAGCAGTCAACAAGTCGAGCAGTCATTTTAAAGAGTAAGAACATTTCAGTGCGACAACTTAAAGGCTGAAATCCATTAAAGCCAAGATAATGGAATTCATTTCCCTTGACAATCAACCTTCTCTCTGTTGTGAGTGATGTTGGCTTTCTTCGACTGGTCGAGCACCGGTACACACTACCAAGTGTGTTATTTTTCAGATGTTGCCCTACCGGAGTTACACAGCAATAGCGTCACTGCTATTAGCTTCACGACATACATACTATGGAACGCCATTTGGGTCTTTGCGTGTAAAAATAATACAGTAGCACTGTCAAAGCTGTACAATAAGGTCTGCAAACACCGGCCACGAACAATGTGTTTACAATAATGAGTTGGTAATAAAGCAGATTTTGTTTGACCGCAACTTCTGGGGTAGCTAGCTTTAGCTTGGTACCTAGCTAGCAGCAATACAACCAGCCTGAAAACAATGACCAGTAGAAACTGCAGTCATTTTCATTATTCTTAGCAATGATTTAGGAATCCTTGTGAGTAAGTATTAGCTAGGATTCCATGTGTTGTTCGCCATTTGAAATTGAAGTCAGTTAAGAACAAATTCTTATTTACAATGACAGCCTACCCCGGCCAAACCCAGACAACGCTGGGCCAATTGTGAACCGCCCTATGGGACTCCTAATCACATCCGGATGTGATACAGCCTGGATTCGAACCAGGGACTGTAGTGACGCCTCTTGCACTGAGATGCAATGCCTTAGACCGCTGCATCCATGTGTGTGTATCATCTATTTATCTGTACTAGAATGCTTAAAAGGCCGCTAAAACTTTAAATATCGGTATCTTTTTTTGGCAAGGAAAATATTGGATAAGTGTCACGGTTGTCGTAAGGATTGGACCAAAATGCAGCGGGAATATGTATACTCATCTTCTTTCTATTTTGAAGAAGGAGAAACAAATAAATACGTATACAAAAAAAAGAACAAAACGAAACAGTCCTGTCAGATGCACAAACACTAAACAAGGAACAACTACCCACAAAATCCCATAGAAAACACACCCCTCTTAAATAGGACCTTCAATTAGAAGCAACGAGGAGCAGCTGCTTCCAATTGAAGGTCAACCCCATTAACTAAACATAGAAATAGAAAGACTAGAATGAACATAGAAATATACTAACATAGAACATTAAACACAAACCCCGAACACAAACCCCGAAACACATAAAACAAACACCCCTCTTACATAAGAACATAGCCCAACAAATCCCGAAACGAGATTTTTCTTCTCACTTATCTACACACACTACCCCATAATGACAAAGTGAAAACATGTTTAGACATTATTGCAAATTTTTGAAACTTAAATACAGAAATGTCACACCCCTGAGTCAATACATGTTAATGATATAGTCACCTTTGTCATCTATGCATAATCACTTTAATAACTCTACCTACATGTACATACTACTTCAACTAACCGGTGCCCTCGCACATTGACTCTGTATCGGTACCCCACTTTATTGTTATTTTACTGCTGCTCTTTAATGACTTGTTACTTTTATTCTTATCCGTATTTTTTTTTCAACTGCATTGCTGGTTAGGGGCTCGTAAGTAAGCATTTCACTGTAAGGTCTACACCTGTTGTATTCGGCGCATGTGACTAATCAAATTTGATTTGATTTAATCACAGCTGTGAGTCTTTCTGGGTAAATCTCTAAGAGCTTTGCACACCTGGATTGTACAATATTTGAACTTTTTTATTTGTTATTCATGCTCTGCAGTGGTGATTTTAGCATGTAAATCTTGGTGGGGCAAACTCAACCATTTGTTTTAGATGCATGCCAGTAAAGCTAAAAAAAACAACACTAAACAATACATTAATTGCCCTATAAGGGTGACAAACGGTGCCCAAACTGTTAGGGCCTACGTAAAGCTGTCCGACAGCGGAGCTTTCCTTTCAGCACCATGGAGTGACTCCTTACCACAGCTACACCTGTGGCTATCATCTGGCAACCAAACAGTTTACTCAACCTCATTTACTGACTTTTTAAACCATAGCTGACATAGCTGACTTGCTTAAACAGATGTGGTTTCTACACAGGCTCCCTGCCTGTGCCATTAAACCCCTACAACTCATCCAGAACGCCGCAGCCCGTCTGGTGTTCAACCTTCCCAAGTTCTCTCACGTCACCCCGCTCCTCCGCACACTCCACTGGCTTCCAGTTGAAGCTCGCATCTGCTACAAGACCATGGTGCTTGCCTACGGAGCTGTGAGGGGAACGGCACCTCCGTACCTTCAGGCTCTGATCAGGCCCTACACCCAAACAAGGGCACTGCGTTCATCCACCTCTGGCCTGCTGGCCCCCCTACCTCTGTGGAAGCACAGTTCCCGCTCAGCCCAGTCAAAACTGTTCGCTGCTCTGGCACCCCAATGGTGGAACAAGCTCCCTCACGACGCCAGGACAGCGGAGTCAATCACCACCTTCCGTAGACAGCTGAAACCCCACCTCTTTAAGGAATACCTGGGGATAGGATATAGTAATCCTTCTAACCCCCCCCCCCGCAAAAAGATATAGATGTACTATTGTAAAGTGGTTGTTCCACTGGATATCTTAAGGTGAATGCACCAATTTGTAAGTCGCTCTGGATAAGAGCGTCTGCTAAATGACGTGAATGTAAATGTACTGACACCTTGTGGATTTGTGTAAGTCGATAAGAAACGATTTGTCCTTCAATAATAACGAACGCCAACATGAGTTGACATTTGAACCATACACAGACATTACATTGATGTTCAATAAATTCATAATGTTTGTTCTTATATCATTAACACTTACTGTAGCTCTAAGTATAAGCAAGTGCAAGCAAACGAGCTGCAACGAATAAGGCCTATTCAGTCAGCTCTTTCAAAATGGACACCGACAGAAATTCAGATAGACGTTAGTTCAGATAAGGCCTCAACATCTTGCTAAATTTAACTTTACTCTTCTTTAAGTCACTACAGACAGAGACGGACACAGAGACACACAGAGACAGTGAGAGAGAGACACGGTTAACCTACCATTTGAAGTATTTTATTAGGCCTAGGAAAATACAATCATAAGGATCCACTTTTATAGACAATATACTGACTCACAGACAGCGCATTGTGCAAACAAAACCACCCTCGCAATATCAACTGTAAATACACTGGTCTATTACTGAACATTTTATTTTTATTGAAAAGAGACTGTCACTGGCAAACATGGTTACAGACCCAACAACATTATATAACATCCAGCCCTCCTTGTGAAGAAAAGCATATTAGCTCCTTTATACAGTAGCATATAAGAAATTTTTGGACTGACAGTTGTTGTGCTGTGCTCACTTGAACAGGAAGGTGGTGCGGCTGCCGTTCTTGTGGAAAAATGTTGGCATCAAAGATTCTTCAAGTGAACTGGGAACTCTGAAAGAAACAAGGTCGGATCATGACATCAGTGATCTTCAGGTCGGAGCTCTAGAAAGAGGCCCGAGATCTCGGTTTGGAATTATGAGCTGGATGACCGTTTAAAATGTATTTTCCCAGTTGGAGCTAGTTTTTTCCCCGAGTTCCCAGTTGTCTTGAACTCACTAAAGTCTGAGATTTCCCAGTTCCGAGTTTCCAGTTGTTTTAAACATGGCAGAAGTCATGCTGTATTGACAGCATGGCCAATTTATTCTACCTTTACTGGCCCATGGTGTTGTGAGTGAATGTTTATCCTTTTATGCTTGAAGAAGAGACCATTTCAGACAGATGTTTTAAATCCTTCAACCCAGACTTGGACCACGCACCCTCTCCACCGAATAGCAAGCAGGGGAAGCCAAATAGTGATTGCTTTGCAAGGCTTGCAGTTAGCCACTGATTCCCTCCAAACCACTCATTGTTGAATTTGCGATTTTTCTGACTTATTGTGTAATGTTTATGTCCAATGGCCAATGAGCACCGATACCTTTTATATATAATTTATCTTCATATGACAAGGCTTGAAAAGGATTTGCCAGTAGATTGTCAACATGATTCATGATGATGACAGCTTGTTTCGCTTCCTAGCTAAGATTTTGAAAGTAGCATGATCAGTCCATTCAAAGCTACGGTAGATTGATGGCAAATCACGTTCTATCTATGGCAGCGGCAAAGGGGGCTTGAAATGTCTAGCTCTCCCAATAGATTCTGCGGTGACGTAGTGTCCCCATGAGCGACAGAACACTGAGCCAATCACAGCGCAATCAGAGATGATTACCAAAGCCTACGCTCTGTATATTCCACTGGCTTCCCCTCCACACAGAAATCACTGAGCTAGGCTGAAACACCTGCATTTTGGAGCTGCCTTACTCAAGAAAGAGACCATGTTTTTATGTGGTTTTATTAACTCAAAATATGTTTGTCTGCCCCACCGGCCCTGAATGACAGGATGCCACTGATGCTCCGTCAAGTTGTTTGTTGACAATTTTCAAGACGATTTAAGTCAAAACTATAACTAGTCCACTAAGGAACATTCAATGCCATCTTGGTAAGCAACTCCAGTGTATATTTGGCCATATATTTTAGGTTATTGTCCTGCTGAAAGGTGTCACACCCTGATCTGTTTCATCTGTCTTTGTGATCGTCTATACCCCCCTCCATGTGTCGCCCATCTTCCCCATTATCCCCTGTGTATTTATACCTGTGTTTTCGGTCTGTCTGTGTCAGTTTGTCTTGTTTGTTCAAGCCTACCAGCGTTTTGTCTCAGCTCCTGCTTTTCCCCAGTCTCTCTTTTTCTCGCCGTCCTGTCTCTGAGCCCGCCTGACTGACCACTCTGCCTGCACCTGACCCTGAGCCTGCCGTCCTGTACATTTGCCCTACCTCTGGATTACATTTGCCCTACCCCTGCTCCCCGCACTCGTCCTGAAGTGGGTGTCACCAGTCTGGCGCTACCTGTTCCAGCTCCACGCACCAGGCCTCCAGTGCGCCTTCCCAGTCCAGAGCTTCCGGCGACAGTTCCCGGTCAGGAGCTTCCGGCGACAGTTCCCGGTCCGGAGCTTCCGGCGACAGTTCCCGGTCCGGAGCTTCCGGCGACGTTTCACGGTCCGGAACCTCCTGAGACGGCCCACGGTCCGGAACCTCCTGAGACGGCCCACGGTCCGGAACCTCCTGAGACGGCCCACGGTCCGGAACCTCCTGAGACGGCCCACGGTCCGGAACCTCCTGAGTAGGCCCACGGTCCGGAACCTCCTGAGACGGCCCACGGTCTGGAACCTCCAGTGACGATCCACGGCCCGGAGCCTGCAGTGACAATCCATGGCCCGGAGCCTGCAGGGACGGTCGGCGGTCCGGAGCCTCCAGCGACGGTCGGCGGTCCGGAGCCTCCAGCGGGGGTTCCCAGTCCGGAACCTTCTGCGGCAATCTACGGTCCGGACTCCCCGGTGAAGATCTAATGTCCTGAGACCCCGGCGAAGCTCCACGGTCCGGAACCTCCTGAGACGCTCCACGGTCCGGAACCTCCTGAGAGGTTCAACGGTCCGGAACCTTCCCCTGCGCCGATGCCCAGTCTGAGCACGGCGCCCAGTCCAGCTCAAAGGCCAGAGTCTTCTTCTGCGTTGGTGCCCAGTCCAGGCACAGTGTTCAGTCTGAGTCCATGGCTGGATCCGGGGGATGAGCAGGTTCTTCGTCCCGCACCAGAGCCGCCCCCGATGCTGGAGGATCCGCGGGATGAGAAGTTTCTTCGTCCTGCACCTGAGCCGCCACCAACACTAGACACCCCCCCCCTAACCCTCCCTTTTGGTTTCAGGTTTTGCGGCCAGAGTCCGCACCTTTGGAGGGGGGGGGGGGGGTACTGTCACGTCCTGACCATTGATAGCTCTTATTTTCTATGGTAGAGTAGGTCAGGGCGTGACTGGGGGGGGATTTATCTAGTTTATTTATTTCTATGTTGGGTTCTAGTTTCTTTTTTCTATGTTGGAGTTTTTGTATGATTCCCAATTAGAGGCCATCGTTGTCTCTAATTGGGGATCATATTTAAGTAGTTGTTTTTCCCACCTGTGTTTGTGGGATAATATTTTGAGTTAGTGCATGTTGCACCGCTGTCGTCACGGTTTGTTGTTTTGTTTATAGTTTATTGTATGTCTTGCTAAGTTACACATATTAATTAAGATGTGGAACGATACTCACGCTGCGCCTTGGTCCTTCTCTACACACAAGCATGACAGACAGAGTGAAAAGAAAGCCTGTACAGAATAAAATATTCCAAAACATGCATCCAATTAGCAGCAAGGCACTAAACTAACACTGCAAAAAATATATATTGGCAAAGCAATTATCTTTTTGCCCCCGAATACAAAGTGCTATGTTTGGGGCAAATCAATAAAAAACATTACTGACTACAACTCTCCATGTTTTAAAGCATAGTGGTGGCTGCATCATATTATGGGTATGCTTGTTATCGTTAAGGACTGGGGAGTTTTTCAGGATAAAAAAATGGAGCTAACCACAGGCAAAGTCCTAGAGGAAACCTTGTATTGTCTGCTGTCCACCAGACACTGGGAAATTAATTTACCTTTCAGCAGGACTATAACCTAAAACACAAAGCTAAATCTACATTGGAGTTGCTTATCGAGAAAATAGTGAATGTTCCTGAGTAACCAGGTTAGTTTTGACTTAAATCTACTTGAAAATCTATGGCAAGACCTGAAAATGGTTGTTTAGAAATGATCAACAACCAATTTGACAGAGCTTGAAGAATTTAGAAAAAGATCATGGGGAAATGTTGCACAATCCAGGTGTGGAAAACTCTTAGACTTACCCAGAAAGACTTACAACTGTAATTGCTGAAAAATGTGCTTCTACAAAGTATTGACTCAGTGTGAACACTTATGTAAATAATGCATTTCTGTATTTAATTTTAAATAAATTTGCAAAAATGTGTAAAAATATGTTTTCACTTTGTCATTACAGGGTGTGTAGATGAATGTGAGAAAAAAATTATATTTAATAAATTTTGAATTCAGGCTGTAACATATGAGACAATTTGAAATAAAAAGGTTGACTGAATTTTGGCCTACATTTTCTTAAGTTAGAGCTAAGTTTTGGCCAACAATTGTTTTAGTTCAGGTAACACTTGGAATGAAACGTTGAGTAAACAAAACAAATCCTGTGGAAGCAGTTACTTAATAATAATAATGTTGTTTGTTTTTTATTTTATTTCACCTTTATTTAACCAGGTAGGCTAGTTGAGAACAAGTTCTCATTTATAACTGCGACCTGGCCAAGATAAAGCAAAGCAGTGCGACAAAAACAACAACAGAGTTACACATGGAATAAACAAACATATAGTCAATAACAATAGAAAAAGTATATATGCAGTGTGTGCAAATGAGGTAAGATAAAGGAGGTAAGGCAATAAATAGGCCATAGTGGCGAAATAATTACAATTTAGCAATTAAACACTGGAGTGATAGATGTGCAGAAGATGAATGTGCAAGTAGAGATACTGGGGTGCAAAGGAGCAAAACAAATACATAAATAACAGTATGGGGATGAGGTAGTTGGATGGGATATTTACAGATGGGCTATGTACAGGTGCAGTGATCTGTGAGCTGCTCTGACAGCTGGTGCATAAAGTTAGTGAGGGAGATATGAGTCTTTGCACAGTGAATATTTTGGGTTATTCACGCAACTCATCTGTCTGGGTCAAAATAACCCAGTGTGTGTTCTGTCCAATATTTACCCAACGCTGGGTTACAAAATAACCAAAATTGGGTTGGTTTTAACAAAGCATTAAAAAAAACAATGTATAGAGGGAGGCCAACGAGTCCAAATTAGCCTATAACAGTGTTGTTGTGTCACTGTAGCCTGCCTATCTTACATTTTCATAAAATAAAGGTTTGGGAACCGTTAACAAAGCCGTTAAAAATGTACAAATGATCAGCAACATTGAACAAGTATAGCGCTCCTGCAACTTTGTGTCAACAAAATTGCACAAGCGGCATGAAAAAAAGTAACCGCCGCACTAGAATCGGAAAGCCCGCGTCATGCACTATGCAGCCCGGTGCAGCTTTTGCCAGTCCCCCTTGTCCCCCTACCTCCTCCGATGATCACCGCGTCGTAGTGGGACTTGACAGCTGAGTGACTGGCTCTTGTCACCGTCCCTAGGGTTGTCACTGCCTGCCGAGTTCGGCCTGTCCATACCGTCGCAGCCATGACAAACTTGGATGTAGCTTTTCCTGGATTCCTTGTTTTTCTTCGTTGCTCCACGCAACTCTGTAGCCCGAACTGAACTCGTACAAGCTCCACCTACTTGACCATAGTTTCCCGTAGGTACAGATCCAGGATCAGTTTATTATTGCCCAATCCAGATCCCAACCGTTTATGAAAAAGCTCATAAACTGATCAGCGTCTATGGGAAACTTCATTTAATTGAACTGACTGAACTGATTGTCTTATAGTTCTACTATACTAATGTTGATTTTCTATTACTATACTGTATTTAAACTGGATTATATTTATACATTCACCTACAATAGTGTGTGACCAATCCTTTATCCACTGTTACATCAATGAAATCTTATTGAGGGTGATCAGTGCCAGTTCGAAAATGCAATGCTTAAACGCTAGTAGGAATATCAAAATAATAAATACATTTTTATTTTCATATCAGCATGCATGATTCATGCCGCAAAATGGTTAATTGGTGGTAAAGGACACCAGGTTCGAACCCAGTAGTAGATGGGTGTGTTTGTGTGATAAAGACAAAACATTTTCTACTGTATATAGGCTATCATATTGATTTTCTTATAAAGACAGTATGCCTACACTTTACCTAGCAAATTAAAATAAGTTTTGTGTAGAGTACAACCACAGATAGAACAAGGAGCATAAAAATCTTTGGTACGACTTAAACTGTCCCAGAACTAGCTTAGTATTTCTATGGTCTATTTTAAGGATTTGGCTGTCTAACCACACACTGACATGCACAGCTCTCTGGATGAGGTTCTTTTCAAGTCTCCAGTGAGTGATGACGTCCCTTTCATCTACAGTTGAAGTAGGAAGTAGGCATACACTTCTGTTGGAGTCATTAAAACTCGTTTTTCAACCACTCCACAAATTTCTTGTTAACAAACTATAGTTTTGGCAAGTCAGTTAGGACATCTACTTTGTGCATGACACAAGTCATTTTTCCAACAATTGTTTACAGACAGATTATTCCACTTATAACTCACTATCACAATTCCAGTGGGTCAGAGGTTTACATACACTAAGTTGACTGTGCCTTTAACACCCCAGCCATCCTACAATCCAAGCTTGATGCCCTCAATCTCACACAAATTATTAATGAACCCACCAGGTACCACCCCAAAGCTGTAAACATTGGCACCCTCATAGGTATCATCCTAACCAACTTGCCCTCTAAATACACCTCTGCTGTTTTCAACCAAGATCTCAGCGATCACTGCCTCATTGCCTGCATCCGTAATGGGTCAGCGGTCAAACGACCTCCACTCATCATTGTCAAACGCTCCCTGAAACATTTCAGCAAGCAAGCCTTTCTAATCGACCTGGCCCTGGTATCCTGGAAGGATATTGACCTCATCCCGTCAGTAGAGGATGCCTGGTTATTTAAAAAAAATGCCTTCCTCACCATCTTAAATAAGCATGCCCCATTTAAGAAATGTAGAACCAGGAACAGATATAGCCCTTGGTTCTCCCCAGACCTGACTGCCCTTAACCAACACAAAAACATCCTGTGGCGTTCTGCATTAGCAGCGAACAGCCCCTGTGATATGCAACTTTTCAGGGAAGTTAGAAACCAATTTACACAGGCAGTTAGAAAAGCCAAGGCTAGCTTTTTCAAGCAGAAATTTGCTTCCTGCAACACAAACTCAAAAAAGTTCTGGGACATTGTAAAGTCCATAGAGAATAAGAACACCTCATCCCAACTGCCCACTGCACTGAGGATAGGAAACTCTGTCACCACCGATAAACCCACTATAATTGAGAATTTCAATAAGCATTTTTCTATGGCTGGCCATGCTTTCCACCTGGCTACCCCTAATGCAGTCAACAGCACTGCACCCCCCACAGTTACTCGCCCAAGCCTTCCCCATTTCTCCTTCTCCCAAATCCATTCAGCTGATGTTCTGAAAGAGCTACAAAATCTGGACCCCTACAAATCAGCGGGGCTAGACAATCTGGACCCTTTCTTTCAAAAATTATCTGCCGAAATTATTGCAACCCCTATTACTAGCCTGTTCAACCTCTCTTTTGTGTCGTCTGAGATTCCCATAGATTGGAAAGCAGCTGCTGTCATCCCCCTTTTCAAAGGAGGGGACACTCTTGACCCAAATTGCTACAGACCTATATCCATCCTACCCTGCCTTTCTAAGGTCTTCGAAAGCCAAGTCAACAAACAGATTACCGATCATTTTGAATCCCACCGCACCTTCTCCGCTATGCAATCTGGTTTCAGAGCTGGTCATGGGTGCACCTCAGCCACGCTCAAGGTCCTAAACGATATCGTAACCGCCATCGATAAGAAACAATACTGTGCTGCCGTATTCATTGACCTGGTCAAAGCCTTCTACTCTGTCAATCACCACATCCTCATCGGCAGACTTAATAGCCTTGGTTTCTCAAATGATTGCATCGCCTGGTTCACCAACTACTTCTCTGATATTCAGTGTGTCAAATCGGAGGGCCTGTTGTCAGGACCTCTGGCAGTCTCTATGGGGGTGCCACAGGGTTCAATTCTTGGGCCAACTCTTTTCTCTGTATACATCAATGATGTCGCTCTTGCTGCTGGTGAGTCTCTGATCCACCTCTACGCAGACGACACCATTCTGTATACTTCTGGCCCTTCTTTGGACACTGTGTTAACAACCCTCTAGACGAGCTTCAATGCCATAAAACTCTCCTTCCGTGGCCTCCAACTGCTCCTAAATACAAGTAAAACTAAATGCATGCTCTTCAACCAATCGCTGCCTGCACCTAACCACATGTCCAGCATCACTACTCTGGACGGTTCTGATTTTGAATAAGAGGACAACTACAAATACCTAGATGTCTGGTTAGACTGTAAATTCTCCTTCCAGACTCACATCAAACATCTCCAATCCAAAGTTAAATCTAGAATTGGCTTCCTATTTCGCATCAAATCATCCTTCACTCATGCTGCCAAACATACCCTCGTAAAACTGACCATCCTACCGATCCTCGACTTCGGCGATGTCATTTACAAAATAGCCTCCAATACCCTACTCAACAAACTGGATGCAGCCTATCACAGTGCCATCCATTTTGTCACCAAAGCCCCATATTCTACCCACCACTGCGACCTGTACGCTCTCGTTGGCTGGCCTTCGCTTCATAATCGTCGCCAAACCCACTGGCTCCAGGTCATCTACAAGACCCTGCTAGGTAAAGTCCCCCTATCTCCGCTCACTGGTCACCATAGCAGCACCCACCTGTAGCACGCGCTCCAGCAGGTATATCTCTCTGGTCACCCCCAAAGCCAATTCCTCCTTTGGCCGTCTCTCCTTCTAGTTCTCTGCTGCCAATGACTGGAACGAACTACAAAAATCTCTGAAACTGGAAACACTTATCTCCATCACTAGCTTTAAGCACCAGCTGTCAGAGCAGCTCACAGATCACTGCACCTGTACATAGCCCATCTATAATTTAGCCCAAACAACTACCTCTTCCCCTACTGTATTTATTGTATTTATTTTGCTCATTTGCACCCCATTATTTATATTTCTACTTTGCACTTTCTTCTACTACAAATCTACCATTCCAGTGTTTTACTTGCTATATTGTATTTACTTTGCCACCATGGCCTTTTTTGCCTTTACCTCCCTTATCTCACCTCATTTGCTCACATTGTATATAGACTTATTTTTCTACTGTATTATTGACTGTATGTTTTATTCTATGTGTATCTCTGTGTTGTTGAATGTTGTCGAACTGCTTTGCTTTATCTTGGCCAGGTCGCAATTGTAAATGAGAACTTGTTCTCAACTTGCCTACCTGGTTAAATAAAGGTGAAATAAATAAAATAAAAAATAAATAAATAAAAATGAGATGTATGTTTCTTTTACCCTTGACACACCCAACAGATGGGCTGTTTGTCCTCCAGACAGAAGAGCTTAAGTTTGTCGCCATGCAGACTGCAGAGCACCTTGGACCGTGCTGAAGCTCTCAGACTCCTCTCCTGTAAGAAGGCCTCACACAGGTTATTCAGAGCCGTATTGGGGAGAGGTAATTCCTATAATAAGGTACTTTTCCTGCAAACTGGAAATTCCAGAGATTCCTTATATTTCCAGCATTCCTGCAGACAGACTTTAAATTCTCGGTCCACTTGTGTTCTCCATCTTCATTGATTACCTGGTCGATGTCTACGAGAACCTGTTGTAACTTTATGTGTGTGTGTGTGTGTGTGTGTGGTTTTGCTGAGCGTGCAAAAATAATATCTCATTTACAGTTCACATAATACAGCATACAGACCAGACTCCAGATATATTTTACATTGTTGTCCCGGTTGAATATGGTCATAGCCCATTGTTTTTTCCAATTCAGTATAAATAGTATGAAATGCGCAAACATCATATAATCAACTCATAAAACAACACTTGGTATTTTAAGAATATAGATTTTTATTGACATACTGTAGCAGCAGCTTCAACATAGTAAAATATACATTTACACAGACTGAACAAAACAATAATGTGTTCTATTTGTACAACACTATCTTTAGTTTCTTTTTCATGCACAGTCAGAGCTAATAAATGGTTCATAAAGGGGTTATAACATAACAAAATGGCTTATTACATAAGAACTACTCCAAGCTCAGATGAATAGGCTAAAGCTTGAATAAGACTGGGATTAACTATCCTAGCAGATAACTGGACAATACACAGCTTTCTGAAACGACTGCCTCGGGTCTGTTAGGGCCTATGACTCCATACATGGTCATTTCCCAGACAAATCCATTCCTGATCAATATTTTCCCTTGATCACAATATACAGTACTTCTTTGAAAATCAATAACTTCAATAAATGTGCAAAATTCTCAATCTTTTGTTATGATCCTTTATATGGTTCCTGTGCTGTGACATGTTAACATACATGTCACTTCTTTTCATGTGTGTTTATGCATGCATGTTAAGACATAATACTTTTGTGGGCAGCTATAAAATGTTCCATTATTATTTGGATATTGTTTGAGATTAATTGAGGATATGATCAAGCGTCAATCCAATTGAGGATTATTGCCAAGATCTGTGGCAGGGCAGTTCATGACTACTGCAGTGTTAGTAAAGCTATAGCAGGACCTTGTATTTCTCACTGTGCTCCACCGTTCAAGTAAATAGACTACTGTGCTCCTACGTTCAAGTGCATTAAGTGCAATGACAGGACTATGAGTGCAGGAAAGCTCTAGGTCCATATCCATAAAGTATCTCAGAGTAGGAGTGCTGGTCTAGGATCAGGTCCTCCCTGTCCTAATCGTATTAATTAAGATTACACTTTATGAACATGGGCCCTGGGATTATAGAGACTACACATCCAATGGGTACACTATACTTTACCTCTCAGAAATCACAGCAGGAAAGATGTACTCATTTCCATTTTGCAAAAGATAGAATAGTAAACGTTCAGGTTTGTAAGGGAGGTTATAATTTTTTTTACCACTGATGAAGTTGTGTTTTCTATATTGTATAGAAATATTAGTAGCACAAAGAGAGGCAAAGAGAGATGTGGTGGTGTACGTGTTAGTATTTACTCTCAAAGAGCATTCAAAGGCACAGGCTACACAAAGTACCACAGACCTAGATAGATTCATAGATGTGGATCTCTCTAACAGTTACAGTACTGTGTGTTTAGGACAGGGATGGACAACTCTGGTACTCAGGGGTGCAGCAGTGTCCGCTGGTCGTCTTATCTTCCTGTGGCACTTAATTGATCAATTAATATCGCTCATTGCTGAGAGAACACACGCCCGGGCCCATGTTCAAAAAGTGTCTCAGAGTAGGAGAGCAGATTTAGGATCAGGTCCCCCCGTCCATGGAATCCTATTTATTATGATCTAAAAGGAAAAAGATAGCCTTTAATTAACTCCTACTCTGAGACTCTTTGTGAACATGGGCCCAGGTTTCCCAGGAAGAAGTCAGTCACTGATTTGCAGGAAAAAACTAAAACCAGTAAACACATTGCCTTCCTGAGGACCGGAGTTGCTCATTCCTGGTTTAAGGTTATTATTATCATCCTTTCTACACAAGTTCATCTGTAGAGCAGTACAGTACATTATGATATCAGTTTTAAAGAGGATCTGTAGAGATAGACAAAAATAGCATTTACCTTAAAGGATAGCAGAGACATATAAAACGACCATGCAAGCAGCATCTTTAAGAACCATTGTGCAACATTCACATGATGCCAAAGTCGCCCCTCGTCTGTCTGTTTATCCATGCCCTTTTGGTTTACAGTACAATTCTAAATGGACGTAAAGCTAAACAGCTTACTCATCATGTCCACTGTTATAAGCACCATATTCACTGTCACTCCTCTCCCTGTTCTCCGAGAATACATAGTGTATAACTACAACTAGCTAGCAGCACACAGTGTCTTCCTTTAGGCACAATGGGGTACACTACAGTACATAATTCAATAAATACACTGGAATCATGCACACTCCCTTATACACAAACACACACACACCATATGTTGCCGTTCTGAGACACTCATCAACTATACTGTAGCAGCTAGAGACCAAGACACAGTGCAAGCCTAACAAGACAGTTCACCCAGATCCTATCTACCTAAGAGTTTGTGTGTGTGTCCGTCTATCTGTCCTACCTTCTCTCCATGTCAGAAAGTGCGAAGTGAAGCGAGAAGCAGGCAGGATAGTGACTCTGGTGGGGAGAAGAGGTTAGAGGCTAGGGTCTAATGACCCTCCTTCTCCCTGAGTCTCTCTGGTGCTCTGTCCCCCGGCATGGTTCTTCAAGATCCTCTCCACAAACACTTTGCCTCGACCAGCTACACGTGGCCCTGCACACACACACACACACACAATTAACATACACTCACACTAACAGGGTCCCATGAAAGTCCAAACAATCTACATACTCACCAGCTGATTCCTTCAGAATGTCCTCCAGTCTCTCTCTCAGAGCGCCTCGCTCTGTGTCTTCCTCTCTGCTCTCCACTCTCTGGCGGATCAGCTCCTTTATCTGCAGCACTGCCCCCAGCAGGCCATCTGAAGGAATTATACCATCAGAGACATGAAGGGTTGACTGAAGGAGCTAAAATGGCAGCCTGGTCTTATAGACCAGACGTAACATAGTAAATGTAAATATGGGACACTCAAATGAGTATGATATGTTACGTTTGGTATGGTTACAGATGATTACTTAACACAAACGTCTAGCAATCCAATGGTTAATTAGCAACTTTTCAATTACTTGAAACATTGTCCTGGCTAGAAACACATTTTGTCTTTACACCCTGGGTCACCACTAGACCCCATAACAACAGCTTGAGGTGGGTTACCGATTATGATAGGCAGAAATGACTCACCATACTCCTGGTTCAGCCCCCACAGTTTGATTTTATTGGCCTCATGCTGGGCTTTCTTTTTCAGTCGACACGCTCTTCAGAGAGTAAGAGAGAGAGAGGACAGTTTACAAAGCTATCGCCAGGACTTATGCTCCACTACACTCACCCTCACTAGCACTTACTGTAGCTAGACACACCCTGCTGTGCAAATCAAATGGACGTCTGAAAGTGCTGTGTGGAAAAGCCACCAGAAAATTAGGTCTCTATAGTTAGACAGGTAAGTCAGTGTGCGTGCGTGTGTGTGCCTGTGTATGTGTACCTGGAGGCCAGTTTGTTCCTCTCCTTTCGTGTTGGTGCCCTGGCAGTAACAGGCAGGTCACTGACAGGAGTCATGCCCTCCAGAGCAGAGCTGAGTGTGTGGAGCTGCTCCCCCAGGCTCTGTAGCTTCACAGGGCTAGGGGTCAGGTCACTGGCGTCTGTACGACGGGCTTTCCTCTGGCCTTGCTTACCTAGGGAACACACAGGGTTTTTGTCTGTAAGTCACTCTGGATAAGAGCATCTGCTAAATTACTAAATGTAATTGTATGCTTCACCAACCACTCAATACGCAACTGACAGTACATTTTACATTTGAATTTCTTAGTGTGTATATGTGACCCACCGAATGAGTGTTGATAAATTAAAACTGGCAGAGTGTTGGGTCTCCAACACCGTGGCTGTTGAAATGGACATATATGTTCTCAATTTAATATAAAATGTTTTACATCTTTCATTCCATTGTACATTTGTGGGCCTTGGGGTCTCACCATTGGTGGAGGTCCCCCCTATCAGGCACATGGTGCTGGGTAGGGTGCTAGGGCCCCAGATTATGTCCCCTCCATCTTTCTCTTCATCCTTTTCCTCATCTCTCCCTTTGGCTCTCCTGCTATCTCTCTCTCCATCTCTCCCCAGGTCTGCCTCACTGTAGAGGCTACATTCCCAGTAACACCAGCGTTTATTTGGTCTCACGTGGGGCTGAAGCTCCTCCTTTTCCTCCACTTCCTCCATGGCTTCTCTCCCCTCCTCATCTTCTTCCTCTTTCTCCTCCTCTCCAATATCACAGTCTGTTCCTTGACTAGACTCAGTGTCTAGCTCACTCTGTAGAGAGTAGTTATGTTCTTCACTGTGGACCTCCAGATCCACAGGAAGTGATATCCTCTCCTCCTGAACCACCTGATGCAGCCCTTTCCTAGCTTCACTCTCCCGCCCTCCAGCCTCTTGGTTCCAGGGCCCTGGATCTCTCCCAGCCAGGGGGAGGTGTCCAGCCACTAACCCCACACAGGGTGTGAGGTCTGTAGGGTTCCTCAGCTGCCTGCCCCCTGGTCTCTGGGATAACCATGGTTCTTCTCTGCTTCCCTGTGGAGAGCAAAACAGAGTAGGTAGAAGTTAGCTCTAAGGGCTCAGACACAACAATAGTGTTTGCTGACCGACAGTACTTAGCATCTCTGAACGTAATTTTTCGAACCGAGAGCGCACCGATTTTACATGTAGAATTGCATGAAAAATGTTGGCACTCAGACATCTATACTAGGTGGTCCCTAAAACACAGCACGCTTAACATTCGGCAGACAAATGCTAGAGCCACAATCGGTGCGATGTGTGCGAGCCTTAAACCAGGGTGACTTAGATTTACATTCTCCAAATGCAGAGTTCCTAAGGAGTGACTTCCAGGGATCTAATGGTTAAGGTCAGTGATGATGTTAATCTGGGTAATCTGTGGTTATAAGTAACCCCTACCTCAGGTGAGATGGAAGAGCGCTCGCAGCTTGGTGGCGTCCTCTCTGGGCTGCCTTTGATATAGCGTGTAATGTCATCCAGGGCCGAGACGTCCCAGCGACGCTCAGAGGTGTGTTTGTCATCAGTGGTCGAGTCTTCTAAGAGATCACTGAGTAGCTCACATCCATGCTGCTGGCCTCGACACAGGGACAGGGCTGGGGGCCCCAACATCACCACCACACACTACAGCACAGAGACAAGACACACACTACATGACCAAAAGTATGCGGACACCTGCTCGTCGAACATCTCATTCCAAAATCAGACGTTAACATGGAGTTGATCCCCTTTTCCTGCTATAACAACCTCCATCCTTCTGGGAAGGTTTTCCACTAGATGTTAGAACATTGCTATGGGGACTTGCTTCCATTCAGCCACAAGAGCATTAGTGAAGTCAGGCACTGATGTTGGGCGATTAGTCCTGGCTCCAGGTCGGCGTTCCAATTCATCCCAAAGGTGTTCGATGGGGTTGAGTTCAGGGCTTTGTGCAGGCCGGTCAAGTTCTTCCACACCGATCTCGACAAACCATTTCTGTATGGACCTCGCTTTTTGCACGGGCATTGTCATGCTGAAATAGGAGAAGGCCTTCCCCAAAATGTTGCCACAAAGTTGGAAGCACAAAATCGTCTATAATGTCATTGTATGCTGTAGCATTAAGATTTCCTTTTACTGGAACTAAGGAGCCTAGTCCGAACCATGAAAAACAGCCCCAGACCATTATTTAATCAGTCCAGAGAACATTCCACTGCTCCAGAATCCAATGGCGGCGAGCTTTACACCACTACAGCCGACACTTGGCATTGCACATGGTGATCTAAGGCTTGTGTGCGGCTGCTCGGCCAAATAAAAATCAATTTCATGAAGCTTCCGACGAACAGTTATTGTGCTGATGTTGCTTCCAGAGGCAGTTTGGAACTCGGTAGTGAGTGTTGCAACCGAGGACAGATGATTTTTACGCACTACACGCTTTTATTTGTCACATGCCAGTCAAGATGCTCTCAATGGTACAGCTGTAAAACTTTGAGGATCTGAGGGCCCATGACAAATCTTTCCAACCTCCTGAGGGGGAAGAGGTGTTGTCATGCCCTCTTCAAAACTGTGTTGATGTGTTTGGACCATGATAGGTCCTTAGTGATGTGGACACAGAGGAACTTGAAGCTCTTGACCGTCTCCACTACAGCGATGTGAATGGGGGCGTTCTCAGGCCTCTGTTTCCCGTAGTCCACAATCAGCTCCTTTGTCTTGCTGACCTTGAGGAAGAGGTTGTTATCCTGGCACCACGCTGACAGGTCTCTGACCTACTCCCTATAGGCTGTTTCATTGTAACCGGTGATCAGGCTGAACTCAGGCTGAACCCTGAACTCAACCCCATCGAACACCTTTGGGATGAATTGGAACGCCGACCTGGAGCCAGGACTAATCGCCCAACATCAGTGCCTGACTTCACTAATGCTCTTGTGGCTGAATGGAAGCAAGTCCCCATAGCAATGTTCTAACATCTAGTGGAAAACCTTCCCAGAAGGATACAACACGCAGTCGTGGGTGAACAGGGAGTACAGGATGGGGCTAAGCACGCACCCCTGAGAGGCCAGCTTGTTGAGGGTAAGCTTGGCTGATGTGTTGTTGCCTACCCTCACCAACTGGGGGCGGCCCTTCAGAAAGTGAAGTATCCAACTGCAGAGACAGATGTTTAATCCCAGGGTCCTTAGTTTAGTGATGAGCTTGGGGGGCACTATGGTGTTGAACACTGGGCTGTAGTCAATGAACAGTATTCTCACATAGCTATTCCTTTCATCCAGGTGGGAAAGGGCAGTGTGGAGTGCAATCAGACATTGCGTCATCTGTGGATCTGTTGGGGCGGTGTGTGAATTGGAGTGGGTCCAGGGTGTCTGGGTCGATGGTGTTGATGTGAGCCATGACCAGCCTTTCAAAGCATTTCATGGCTACAGACGTGAGTGCTACGGGCGACAGTCAGTTAGACGGGTTACCTTGGTATTCTTGGGCACGGGGACTATGGTGGTCTGCTTAAAACGTGGGTATTACAGACTTGGTCAGGAAGAGGTTAAAAATGTAATCGAAGACACTTGCAATTGTTTATAAGTATCTGGTATTCACTTCCAAAGGTTGCTGTAATTTTGGGACTGATTCAGATGTGGGTCACACAACAAGAGGACTCTGTGGCCAAAATAAAATGTTTTCCCCTGCACCTACCTGATCTGACTCTATGCTGCCCCCTGTAGGAGAGATGGTGAATGGCTCTGAAGTCACAGATAACCCATGGGTCCCATACGCCTCACCGAAGAAAGGCTCCATCCCACTGCTACCTGGCTGGAGAAAGGGTGGGGGAAAGACAAAGAGAGAAGGGCAGGAGGCCAGAGAGAGAAAGATAAAGAGAGAAGGAAGGAAAGACAGATGACTATCAGTTCTCATATTGTACAATAGCCCCCATTACGTCAGTAACCTAGCAACTCGACATGGAGTATCCATGGAAATACATTCTATTTCTATGGGAGTATCTTTATATTATGAGGTATAATGTAGAATACAACAAAGTATAACAAGGCTGTGTACCTGAGGCATGGTGGTGCTTGGACCTAGTCAGAGGCAGAAGGAAGGGTTAGCAGTTTAGAACGGTTAGCTTCCTCATCATCAGTACACAAACCGCAAGAGGTCAGAGTTCACATCATCTCATAATAGACTGACGGACAGTTAGCCTTAACATTAACAAATGTTATAGAGCAGCTGAATTATCACTGCAGTAAGACATATGCCTTAGCAAGACCATAAAGCTTCCATAAAGCTTCCATAAAATGTATTTATAGCTGATAGAGAAAAGAAGGGATGATCTGCTACATACAGTTTGGGAGTCATTCAATCAAGAACCACTACTTATTATCATGTATGTATATTATGATTGTTCACGTACTTTCTGAACAACTATCAGGATTGTTAAAACAACTATCAGGAAAAAAATGGAGTTGCTGTTTCCATTGTATGAGCACAGAGCGAGTGAGCGAGCAGAGGAAAGACTCTCTAATATCCACAGCCAACCTCCTGTGCCCCAGATCCCTAAAATAGTCATAATCAGTCATTTCACTGTCTCTCTCTCTCTCTCTCTCTCTCTCTCACACACACACACACACACACACACACACACACACACACACACACACACACACACACACACACAGGAGCAGCAGCCTTTCCACATGAGAGAGATAAATAAATATCTCTAAGGAATTGTTCAGTGCATTCTAGAATGTTCCGTTGAACTCTAAAGTGGTGAAAAAAAAGAGGAAGAAAGAGAGGGGTGCCTAGTTATTTCCAAGAAATAAGAGAATAGCAACCTCTGTACTTGACAGCTGTTGGATGAATATTTTCACAATAAGCTGACTGTTATTCTAATTCATAGGCCCACATCTAGCCGTAGGTCGTTCAAGCCCTTTAAAACCAAATTTGGCAAAAAATATCACCCTGACACTGTCCCTATCACTCAAGATACGAAAATGCAGTATTTTAAACGAACAGCTGTCTTACCTCCTGCATGGACGGTGTGTCACATTTTCCTATGTTGAAGCGCGCACCCGTCATCTGTCAACGCGCAGTCCCGCGATTCTGACAGAAAATAGGTTAAACGTTTGACCACAAAATATGATGCAGCATATTAACGCTATTCCATTTTTATGAGTCCTACACATCTATAACATAGGATGCCACTGTTTAGAACACAGGAAGAGTGCATCAGTCGCATTGAGTGGCATAAGAGCCGCAACAAAATAAAACCACCCTAACAGGAGGCTACAGGGACATTGCTCGAAATCATGTCTACCTTTGCTGTAGTAGGCTAGGCTACTTACAGTCAACTGTTCCATCTGTCAGAAGTACAAAGTTACATATATCTCTGTGGACCAATTCACTTCTCCACAAGTCCGCAGAAATTAATCGAATTCAAATAGATGTGGTCCTCTAGACGGCTATCGTCGCTAAATATTATTTGTTCTTAGTTATGAACGGCTGGCTTTGGGATGGTCTAGCCATAGGGAAACAAGGAAAACATTTTTCGTTATTTCTAATGAATACACACGTATGTTGTTAACGTGAATTGCATTACTGTTATCAAAATAACATAGTCATGTTCAAGATTTCATTATGTTAGTCTATATTTCCTCTAAACGCGATAATGTGTAACTTTTTGATAAATAATTCCCCTCACATCCCAAATGGTTCCATCCAGGATCAGCTGTGAAAGTAGATTGTAGGATTTGTTCTCAGGAACGAAGAGTAAGTAAGGAAGGAAATGAAACGAGAACACCAGTCATATAATTTGTGGAAGCAGATATGTCTGAAATGTAAGGGACATTTCGAAATGTACTGTGGGGGGGGGGGGGTGACAATAGTGGTAGGTGGATCAGTGGTAGGTGGATCGTTTGTCCAGATCTGCAATAGGTTAACTAACAATCATACTTCACATACAATTATTCTAAGTTGCATCAATTTTCTATATGAAGCCACAAGAACAAATAGGAATAGCTGATAGGCAGCGGAGAGGCCAGGTGCATCATTGCGCATGAAAGAACAGTGAAGACATGCAGCTTAAAAAGCTCCCTATTGATCTTGTTTAGGGACAATACAATTATCCTACCTAGACTAGCCAACAACACCACAATACAATTATCCCACCTAGACTAGCCAACAACACCACAATGCTATGAATAATTGTATTATTGTTTTCAAGTGAGTACAAAATTCTACTCTAAGCTGCAGTGAAAATGTCATTTGAATAATGGCGCAAAAGCTATGTGATTTTAATGTTTAATTCAAAATGTATTGCCTTTTATATGTGGCATAAACACAGCCAGTCACAATGCTTTAGTCTGATTAGGCTACTTCAAAAGTCTCCTGTAAGCGTGCGCACGTTCGTCCAAAATATAATTTCAGCATCCTTAAAATGGCTTGACATTAACCAGGTTTCCATCCAACCTTTTTGTGTGAGTGAAGGACATGTTGGATAAAAAATGTAATGACATCATGGAAAGCATGCCGTTTATTACATATTAAATAAGTTATGGTTAACTTCACAGGATGGTGACAGTACATGTTGATGAGATTGATGCTCCTTTCAATAAATATTGAGAGTCTTATGTTGGTGACATGATGATCGATGCTTGGTTGCTGTTTGACAATTAAAATAATGTCACACTGTTGTACATAATAATCTCATCATCTCGGCTATACTCAAGGGCGTAACTTTGTCATATTGGGTGGGTTGGGGTCAATGGGTTTCAGGGTCAGTACCTGTCTAGGGGGGTCCAGGGGCATTTTTTTATTAAAGAAATAACTGTGAAATAGTTGTTTCTGGTACATTTTTAAGGGAAAATACATCCCAAACTTTCCTGATAATTGGTCAGTATATCCCAACCGCAACTGAAATACCAATCATTTCTGTATTACTGTAAACTGTTGGTCTAACTCTATCAGTTCAGAAAGTAACCACGCTTGGTAATTTTTTTGTAGAACAACTATGAGAAAGTCAGTTCTGGGGTTTGTTCAGTTCGATTGAACGTTTGCTATGTTGCATAACGGGTTGTACTGAATGACAAGTTTCCCAAAAGCATCATTCAGCATTCTTAAACAAACTTTGAGGTAGCCTACATTTCCTCTGCTTGATGGGTGTGGCGGGTTGTAGCTTGAAGCAATAAGTGGTGTATTTTCAAGAGCAGTGGTGCATTTTGAACCCACAACCCAACCCCTCCCCATTTTTAAACTGGTCGTTCAGAGCAGCTGTAAAAAAGGCAGACCCTCTGAACCTGACTGGCCTTCAGATCTGTCACCTATCTAATTTCCAACCAATCAGGGCATTTGGACGTACTCCACGGCTCCACCCCGCGCACCTCAAGTCAGAGACACCTCAAGGAGAGGTAAAAGTATTTCTGTTTTTATTTTTAATAAATGTCCAACATTATTGGGTATTGTGTGTAGATTAATTAGTATTTTTATATATATTTTAAAATAATATTTAAGGCTGTAACGTAACAAAACGTGGAAAACGTCAAGAGGTCTGAATACTTTCCGAATGCACTGTACAAGGAGTACCAGTTCTGAGTCAATGTGCAGGGGTACAAGGTAGTTGTGGTAATTGAGGTAATATAGTATGTACATGTGGGTAAAAGTGACTAGGCAATCAGGATAGATAATAAAAATAGTAACATCAGCATATGTAAAGTTGGTCTATGTGTGTGTGTGTGTGTGTGTGTGTGTGTGTGTGTGTGTGTCTGTGTGTGTGTCTGTGTGTGTGTGTGTGGCGTCAATATGCATGTGTGTATGTCAGTTTTGTATGTGTGAGTGTGTGGGTAGAGTCTAGTGAGTGTGCATAGAGCCAGTGAAAAACAATTAATATAAATAAAGAAATAATAAAGGGGTTTAATGTAAATTGTCCGGGTAGCCATTTGACTAACTGTTCAGCAGTCTAATGGCTTGGGGTTATAAGCTGTTCAGATGCCTTTTAGTTACAGACTTGGTGCTCCGGCACCACTTGCTGTGCGGTAGCAGAGAGAACAGTCTATGACTTGGGTGGCTGGAGTCTTTTTTTAGGTCCTTCCTCTTACACCACCTGGTATAGAGGTCCTGGATGGCAGGGAGTTCGGCCCCAGTGCGCCTTGTGGTCGGATGCCGAGCAGTTGTCGTAACAAGTGGTGATGCAGTCAGTCAAGATGCTCTCAATGGTGCAGCTGTAGAACACATAGTTGTGTTCTGTGGGTGCCACTGTGTAGGCTGATACCCAATTTCATGGGTGCACAATCCATAGGTAAGGCTGTAGAGTTCAATTTGAATGTTCAATAACCACAATAGACTGACTAGAAAAGTGATTTTCCACAGTCGAAGTCCTACAATAAGAGCTAAGACATTAAAATTTGTGTAAACTCTACATAGTTATGTTCTGTGGGTGTCACTGAGTAGGCTGATACCCCCATTTTCATTGGTGCACAATACATAGGTTAGGCTGTACAGTGCAATAGGAATATTTAATACTCACAAAATACTGACAGTACTGCAATAAGAGCCATTTTTTTGGTTTATTGTCAAACTAATTCATTATTGTATTTCATTTAAAATTAGGTAACAACATCCCAACCTTGTTTAGCATTATCTAGTCCAAATATGGCATGATTCCACTTATTTGTATCCGTTTACATCACAATCAATGAGGGACTTTTATTTTGAAGGTGAACCGCAAATTCCTGGAAGCCCCGTGATTGAAAACGTTTTTCGGCAGTGCCGTTTCTCCAGACAATTATGCTCTTCGGTTCTATTTTAAATTGGTTGCACTCACTGTGTGATTCGTGGGTTACCTCATGTTGATAATTCACTCATCTGTAAATAATGTGCATGTTTTGGTAGGCAGAGACGGTATAGAAAGTATTGAATTCCTTTAAAATCTCTGTTACAATGTAGCCTAGAATAGCCTAGTAGCCTAAATACAGTACCAGTCAAAAGTTTGGACACACCTACTCATTCCTGGGTTTTTCTTTATTTTACTATTTTCTACATTGTAGAATAATAGTGAAGACATCAAAACTATGAAATAACACATATGGAATCATGTAATAACCAAAAAAGTGTTAAACAAATCAAAATATGTTTTAGATTCTAGATTTTAGAGGCTTTATTACTGCTGCTTTTAGTGAGTTTGGTACACATCCGGTGGATAGAGAGCCATTTATTATGTTCAACATAGGAGGGCCAAGCACAGGAAGCAGCTCTTTCAGTAGTTTAGTTGGAATAGGGTCCAATATTCAGCTTGAAGGTTTAGAGGCCGTGATTATTTTCATATTGTACTAAAACACTTGAGTGTCTCCCTTGATCCTAGGTCCTGGAAGAGTTGTGCAGACTCAGGACAGCTGAGCTTTGGAGGAAAACGTAGATTTAAAGAGGAGTCCGTAATTTGCTTTCTAATGATAATGATCTTTTCCTCAAAGAAAATCATGAATTTATCACTGCTGATGTGAAAGCCATCCTCTCTTGGGGAACGCTGCTTTTTAGTTAGCTTTGCGACAGTATCAAAAATACATTTAGGATTGTTCTTATTTTCCTCAATTAAGTTGGAAAAATAGGATGATCGAGCAGCAGTGACAGCTCTTCGATACCGTCTTTCCAAGCTAGTTGGAAGACTTCCTGTTAGGTATGTGTAACTGGCTGTAAGGGAGTCAGGCGCAGGAGAGCAGAATTTGGGTAGCAAACGGAGCCTTTTATTTCGCGAACAAAACACACGGCACTAAGAACACTAAACACAATACGGGTTGACTTAACCTGTTATGGATAGGGGGCAGTATTTTCACGGCCGGATAAAAAACGTACCCAATTTAATCTGTTTATTACTCCTGCCCAGAAACTAGAATATGCATATAATTGTTTCATTTGGATAGAAAACACCCTAAAGTTTCTAAAACTGTTTGAATGGTGTCTGTGAGTATAACAGAACTCAAATGGCAGGCCAAAACCTGAGAAGATTCCAAAGAAGAAGTGCCCTCTCTGACCATTTCTTGGCCTTCTTTATTCTCTTTATTGAAAACAGAGGATCTCTGCTGTAACGTGACACTTTCTAAGGCTCCCATAGGCTCTCAGAAGGCGCCAGAACGTTGAATGATGGCTGAAAAACAGTAGCGCATTTGGATAGTGGTCGATCTGAGAACAATGAGACGGGTGCGCGCGTGCACGTGAAGAGTCCATTTTAGATTTTCAGTCTTTCAACAAAAACAACAACTCCCGGTCAGAATATTATCGCTATTTTACGAGAAAAATCGCATAAAAATTGATTTTAAACAGCGTTTGACATGCTTCGAAGTATGGTAATGGAATATTTAGAATTTTTTTGGCACGATACGCGTCCGCGCGTCACCCTTCGTTACCCTTCGGATAGTGTCTTGAACGCACAAACAAAACGCCACTATTTGGATATAACTATGGATTATTTGGAACCAAACCAACATTTGTTGTTGAAGTAGAAGTCCTGGGAGTGCATTCTGACGAAGAACAGCAAAGGTAATCCAATTTTTCTTATAGTAAATCTGAGTTTGGTGAGTACCAAACTTGGTGGGTGTCAAAATAGCTTGCCTGTGATGGCCGGGCTATCTACTCAGAATATTGCAAAATGTGCTTTCACCGAAAAGCTATTTAAAATCGGACACCGCGATTGCATAAAGGAGTTCTGTATCTATAATTCTTCAAATAATTATTATGTTTTTTGTGAACGTTTATCGTGAGTAATTTAGTAAATTCACCGGAAGTGTTCGGTGGGAATGCTAGTTCTGAACGTCACATGCTAATGTAAAAAGCTGGTTTTTGATATAAATATGAACTTGATTGAACAAAACATGCATGTATTGTATAACATAATGTCCTAGGAGTGTCATCTGATGAAGATCATCAAAGGTTAGTGCTGCATTTAGCTGTGGTTTTGTTTTTTGTGACATTATATGCTAGCTTGAAAAATGGGTGTCTGATTATTTCTGGCTGTGTACTCTGCTGACATAATCTAATGTTTTGCTTTCGTTGTAAAGCCTTTTTGAAATCGGACAGTGTGGTTAGATAAAGGAGAGTCTTGTCTTTAAAATGGTGTAAAATAGTCATGTTTGAAAAATTGAAGTTTTCGGATTTTCGAGGAGTTTGTATTTCGCGCCACGCCCTATCATTGGATATTGGAGCGGTGTTCCGCTAGCGGAACGTCTAGATGTAAGCGCAAACCAGTCTAACGTGCACATACACGAAACAACAAACAATTCCACACACAGACATGGAGGGAACAGAGGGTTAAATACACGTCAAATAATGAGGGAATGTTAACCAGGTGTGTGGGAAAACAAATGGAAAAATGAAAGGTGGATCGGCGATGGCTAGAAGACCGGTGACATCGACCACCAAACGCCGCCCGAACAAGGAGAGGAACCGACTTCGGCGGAAGTCGTGACAGTAACCCCCCTTGACGAGTGGCTCCAGCAGCACGCCGACACCGGCCTCGGGGACGACCCGGAGGGCGAGGTGCAGGGCGATCCGGACGGAGACGGTGGAACTCCCGTAGCATTGAAGGGTCCAACACGTCCTCCACCGGAACCCAGCATCTCTCCTCCGGACCGTACCCCTCCCACTCCACGAGGTACTGAAGGCCCCTCGCCCGACGTCTCGAATCCAGTATGGAGCCAACGGCATACGCCAGGGCCCCCTCAATGTCCAGAGGGGGCGGACCCAGCTTCCGGCAGGGCAGGCGGAGAGGCAGGTTTCGGGTCGAGAGCCAGACCCGGTCCCCCGGTGCGAACACCGGGGCCTCACTGCAGTGACGGTTTGTGCTGGCTTTCTGGCGCAGCACGGCGCGCTGAATGTGAACATGGGCGACATCCCATGTCTCCTCCGCGTGCCGGAACCAGTCGTCCACCGCAGGAGCCTCAGTCTGACTCTGATGCCAAGAAGCCAGAACCGGCTGGTAGCCCAGTACGCACTGGAATGGGGAGAGGTTCGTGGAGGAGTGGCGGAGCGAGTTCTGGGCCATCTCTGCCCAGGGCACGAACACCGCCCACTCCCCCGGCCGGTCCTGGCAATAAGACCTCAGAAACCTACCCACATCCTGGTTCACTCTCTCCACCTGCCCGTTACTCTCGGGGTGGTGGTCGAAGACTGCCCGGAAGCGGCGGGTGAAATACTCGAAGTGATCCAGCGCCGCATCTCCTCCCCACAGCGTTGGCCCACTCCAGGGCTTTCCCCGAGAGGCACGAGACGAGTGCGGACACCTTCTCACGGCCTGAGGAAGCCGGGTGGACGGTCGCCAGATATAAATCCAGCTGCAGCAGGAAACCCTGGCAGCGTGCGGCCGTCCCATCGTACTCCCTGGGAAGTGCGAGACGAATCCCACTGGAACCGGGTGTGGAGGGGGTGAGTAGTGGAGACCCCTGTTGTGCTGGTGGGGGCGCTGGAGGGACCCTCTGTCTCTTCCAGCCGTCCATCGTCTGGACGACGCGGTCCATGGCGGTGCCGAGATGGTGAATCAACGCCGTGTGCTCCTGGACGCGCTCCTCGACTCCGCTACCATAGGTACCTGCTCCTGCTGACTCCATACTCGGGTGTGGAATTCTGTTAGGTATGCGTAACTGGCTGTAAGGGAGTCAGGCGCAGGAGAGCAGAATTTGGGTAGCAAACGAGCCTTTTATGAACTAAACACACGGCACTAAGAACACTAAACACAATACGGGTTGACATAACCCAGCACAAACCAGTCTAACGTGCACATACACGAAACAACAAACAATTCCACACACAGACATGGGGGGGAACAGAGGGTTAAATACACGTCAAATAATGAGGGAATGTAAACCAGGTGTGTGGGAAAACAAGACAAACAAATGGAAAAATGAAAGGTGGATCGGCGATGGCTAGAAGACCGGTGACGTCGACCGCCGAACGAACAAGGAGAGGAACTGACTTCGGTGGAAGTCGTGACACTTCCAGTTTGGTGTGGCGCCATTTCCGTTCCAATTTTCTGGAAGCTTGCTTCAGAGCTCAGGTATTTTCTGTATACCAGGGAGCTAGTTTCTTATGACAAATGTTTTTTTGTTTTTAGGGGTGTGACTGCAGAGTATTGTGTAAGGTTAAATTGAGTTCCTCAGTTAGGTGTTTAACTGATTTTTGTACTCTGACGTCCTTGGGTAGGCGGAGGGAGTCTGGAAGGGCATCTAGGAATTTGGGTTGTCTGAGAATTTATAGCACGACTTTTGATGATCCTTGGTTGGGGTCTGAGCAGATTATTTGTTGCGATTGTAAACGTAATGAAATGGTGGTCCGATAGTCCAGTACTATAAGGAAAAACATTAAGATCCACAACATTTATTCCACGGGACAAAACTAGGTCCAGAGTATGACTGTGGCAGTGAGTTGGTCCGGAGACATGTTGGACAAAACCCACTGAGTCGATGATGGCTCCGAAAGCCATTTGGAGTGGGTCTGTGGACTTTTCCATGTGAATATTAATGTCACCAAAAATGTGAATATTATCTGCCATGACTGCAAGGTCCAATAGGAATTCAGGGAACTCAGTGAGGAACGCTGTATATGGCCCAGGAGGCCTGTTAACAGTAGCTCTAAAAAGTGATTGAGTAGGCTGCATAGATTTCATGACTAGAAGCTCAAAAGACAAAAACATTGTTTTTTGTTGATAAATTGAAATTTTCTATCATAAATGTTAGCAACACCCCCGCTTTGCGGGATGCGTGCGGGATATGGTCACTAGTGTAACCAGAAGGTGAGGCCTCATTTAACACAGCAAAATCATCAGGCTTAAGGCATGTTTCGGTCAGGCCAATCACATCAAGATTATGATAAGTGATTAGTTCATTGACTATAACTGCCTTGGAAGTGAGGGATTTAACATTAAGTAGCCCTATTTTGAGATGTGAGGTATCACAATCTCTTTCAATAATGTCAGGAATGGAGGAGGTCTTTATTCCAGTGAGATTGCTAAGGCGAACACCGCCATGTTTAGTTTTGCCCAACCTAGGTCGAGGCACAGACATGGTCTCAATAGAGATAGCTGAGCTGACTACACTGACTGTGCTAGTGGCAGACTCCACTAAGCTGGCAGGCTGGCTAACAGCCTGCTGCCTGGCCTGCACCCTATCTTGTTTTGGAGCTAGGGGAGTTAGAGCCCTGTCTATGTTCGTGGATAAGATGAGAGCACCCCTCCAGCTAGGATGGAGTCCGTCACTCCTCAACAGGCCAGGCTTGGTCCTGTTTGTGGGTGAGTCCCAGAAAGAGGGCCAATTATCTACAAATTCTATCTTTTGGGAGTGGCAAAAAACAGTTTTCAACCAGCGATTGAGTTGTGAGACTCTGCTGTAGAGCTCATCAATCCCCCTTACTGGGAGGGGGCCAGAGACAATTACTCGATGCCGACACATCTTTCTAGCTGATTTACACGCTGAAGCTATGTTGCGCTTGGTGACCTCTGACTGTTTCATCCTAACATCGTTGGTGCCTACTTGGATAACAATATCCCTATACACTCTACACTCGCCAGTTTTAGCTTTAGCCAGCACCATCTTCAGATTAGCCTTAACGTCATTAGCCCTGCCCCCTGGTAAACAGTGTATGATCGCTGGATGATTCGTTTTAAGTCTGGTTCTGCGGGTAATGGAGTCGCCAATGACTAGGGTTTTCAATTTGTCAGAGCTAATGGTGGGAGGCTTCGGCGTCTCAGACCCTGTAACGGGAGGAGTAGAGGCCAGAGAAGGCTCGGCCTCTGATTCTGACTCGCTGCTTAATGGGGAGAACCAGTTGAAAGTTTCTGTTGGCTGAATGAGCGACACCGGTTGAGCATTCCTACAGCATTTCCCTCCAGAAGCCATGAGAAAGTTGTTTGGCTGCGGGGACCGTGCGAGGGGATTTATACTACCATCTGTACTTACTGGTGGCACAGACGCTGTATCATCCTTTCCTACACTGTAGCTTGCTGCACAGCGATCCTCCCTACAAGGCGATCGTTCTCCTGTATATTATGAGTACAGCGACTGCAATTAGAAGGCATCATGTTAATGTTACTACTTAGCTTCGGCTGGTGGAGGTCCTGACGAACCACGTCCAGATAAAGTGTCCGGAGTGAAAAGGCTGAATGAAAAAAAGTAGAGCGAGGGAAAAACGAAAAATATAAACGGTAATTAAAAAGTAAAAAACGTAAAGTTGTCAGGTAGCAAAGTAAGGTTAGCAACAAAACACACAGCAGCAGGTAAACAAGTCTGTAAGTTGTGACCGGAAATTACATGAATGAATAAATATATTTTTGGGGAAAGCTGAGCGGTCATCCCCCTCTTCAAAGGGGGTGACACTCTAGACTCAAACTGTTACAGACCTATATCCATCCTGCCCTGCCTTTCTAAAGTCTTCGAAAGCCAAGTTAACAAACCTCCAAACGAGCTTCAATGCCAAACAACACTTCTTCTGTGGCCTCCAACTGCTCTTAAACGCTAGTAAAATTAAATGCATGCTCTCCAACCGATCGCTGCCCGCACCCACCCACCCGACTAGCATCACTACTCTGGACGGTTCTGACTTAGAATATGTGGACAACTACAAATACCTAGGTGTCTGGTTAGACTGTAAACTCTCCTTCCAGACTCATATTAAGCATCTCCAATCCAAAATTAAATCAAGAATCAGCTTCCTATTTCGCAACAAAGCCTCCTTCAGTCACGCTGCCAAACATACCCTCGTAAAACTGACCATCCTACCGATCCTCGACTTCGGCGATGTCATTTGCAAAATAGCCTCCAACACTCTACTCAGCAAACTGGATCCAGTCTATCACAGTGCCATCCGTTTTGTCACCAAAGCCCCATAAACCACCCGCCACTGCGACCTGAATGCTCTCATCGGCTGGCCCTTTCTACATATTCGTCGCCAGACCCACTGGCTCCAGGTCATCTATAAGTCTTTGCTAAGTAAAGCTCCGCCTTATCTCAGCTCACTGGTCACCATAACAACACCCACCCGTAGCACGCGCTCCAGAAGGTATCTCACTGGTCATCCCCAAAGCCAACGCCTCGTTTGGCCGCCTTTCCTTACAGTTCTCTGCTGCCAGTGACTGGAACAAATTGCAAAAATTTTTGAAGTTGGAGACTTATATCTCCCTCTAACTTTATGCATCAGCTATCTGAGCAGCTTACACAGCCCATCTGTAAATAGCCCATCCAACTACCTACCTCATCCCCATATTGTTTTTATTTACTTTTTTGCTCTTTTGCACACCAGTATATTGTAACGGCCGTCGTCAGAAAGAGACCAAGGTGCAGCGGAGGATGTGTTCATCATAAAGGATTTAATGAATCGCATGAACACTATAAAATAAACAAAACGACCAGCAACAGTTCTGTCCGGTTACACACTAAACAGAAAACAATCACCCACAAAAACCCAAAGGAAAACCAGGCTACTTATGTGTGACTCCCAATCAGCAACAACGAACTACAGCTGTGCCTGATTGGGAGCCACACACGGCCCAAAACAAAGAAATACAAAAACATAGAAAAATTAACATAGAACGCCCACCCAATGTAACACCCTGGCCTAACCAAAATAAAGAACAAAAACCCCTCTCTATGGCCAGGGCGTTAAATATATCTACATGCACAACATCATCTGCACATCTATCACTCCAGTGTTCATTTGCTAAATTGTAATTACTTCGCCACCATGGCCTATTTATTGCCTTAACTTACCTCATTTGCGCTCACTGTATATAGACTTTTTGTTTTCTTTTGATCTACTGTATTATTGACTGTATGTTTTGTTTATTCCATGTGTAACTCTGTGTTGTTGTATATGTCGAATTGCTATGCTTTATCTTGGCCAGGTCGCAGTTGCAAATGAGAACTTGTTCTCAACTAGCCTACCTGGTTAAATAAAGGTGAAATAAACAAATAAAAAATAAAAAAAACAATACATCACGCAAAGTAACCACAACTGTCAGTAAGAGTGTCCATGATTGAGTCTTTGAATGAAGAGATTGAAATTAAACCGTCCAGTTTGAGTGTTTGTTGCAGCTCGTTCCAGTCACTAGCTGCAGCGAACTGAAAAGACGAGCAACCCAGGGATGTGTGTGCTTTGGGGACCTTTAAAAGAATGTGACTGGCTGAACGGGTGTTGTATGTGGAGGGTGAGGGCCAGTAGATATCTAAGATAGGGGGGAAAGTCAAGGTGAAGCATGGTCAAAACCATTCATCTTGAGGAAACGGGGGAGTGGGGTTCCAAAATGCAATAATATGGCACGCAATTTGACCATTTATAAAATGGTAATATCTTTTTTTTCATACAGACTAGCTCAAAAAGAAGTTTAACTTGCTGTAAAAAAAAGTGGAGGTGCAAAAACCCAAGTTTGCAACGCCTATTTTAGGTCACAACTCTTGAAGAGGAAGAAATTTGCAGGTGAGTCTGATTATAATAAACAATGCAATACTGGTGGGTGGTAACATTTAAATAAAACCTAGCCCTGAAAGAAATGTAGACTAAAAAGTATTTACACTTCATCTTGTAGTTGGGTAATATTTGATATACACTTAGTGTACAAAACTTTAGGAACACCCCCCTAATATTGAGTTGCACCCACTTTTGCCGTCAGAACAGCCTCAATTCGTCAGGGCATGGACTACAGGGTGTCGAAAGCGTACCACAGGGATGCTGACTGATGTTTACTCCAATGATTCCCACAGTTGTGTCAAGTTGGCTGGATGTGTTTTGGGTGGTGGACCATTCTTGATACACACGGGAAACTATTGAGCATGAAAATCCCAGCAGTCTTGCACTTCTTACTACCATACCCTGTTCAAAGGCACTTAAATCTTTTTGTCTTGCCCATTCACTCTCTGAATAGCACACATACACAATCCATGTCTCAATCGTCTTAAGGCTTAATAATCTTTCTTTAACCTGTCTCTCCTCCCCTTCATCTACACACAGATTGAAGTGGATGTAACAGGTGACATCAATATGGGATCATAGCTTTCACCTGGTCAGTCTAAATGAAAATAATGGTCTTCTGTATAAAGCTTTAGTGAAGATAGGCCTAATCAGAATAAGATGGCAGTCAGAACATATGAATGCATTTGCTGCAGGGCCGAACTACCGCATTTGGGGACCCGGGGCACCGACCTCCAGGGGGCTCCCCCCTCCCCCCTTTAAGATAACAGATTGGGTGAGAGAGAATGAGACAGAGAGAATTTAGCTGTTTTTAAGCAAATTTCCTGCAATTCTACACATTTGAAGTTAGCCAAGGGCATCCATTGAACTCCTCTACACACCCCTTTCAGCTCTGACCCTCTGTTTCTGTAATGATCTGTACCAATAGGCTTTGTTTGGCCGACTGAATGCCAATAATGTCTGTCTTCACCCAGCAGGTGTCAGTAAAGTTCCAGTTGTGTTTTGAATTGATGCACAAACAGTGCTTTCAGAAAGTATTCACACCCCTTGACTTTTTCCACATTTTTTTCCACATTTTGTTTTCTTACAGCCTGAATTTAGCATGTATTAAATAACGATTTTGTGTCACTGGTCTACATACCATACGGTCAAAGTAGAACTATGTTTTTTGAATTTTTTTACTAATTAATTAAAAATGAAAAGCTGAAATGTCTTGAGTCATTAAGTATTCAACCCCTTTGTTATTGCAAGCCTAATAAGTTCAGGAGTCAAAATTTGTTAAACAGGTTATATAAGTTGCATGGACTCTGTTATATAAGTAGCATGGACTCACTCTGTGTGGAATAATAGTGTTTAACATGATTTTGGAATGACTACCTCATCTCTGTACACCAAACATACAACTATCTTTAAGGTCCCTCATTCGGGCAGTGAATTTCAAACACAGATTGAACCACAAAGACTAATGAGGTTTTCAAATGCCTCACAAAGAATGGCATCTATTGATAGATGGATTTAAAAAAAGCAGAATTTAATATCCCTTTGAGCTTACTAAAGTTATTAATTACACTTTGGATGGTGTATCAATACACCCAGTCACTACAAAGATACAGGCGTCCTTCCTAACTCAGTTGCCGGTGAGGAAGGAAACTGCTCAGGGATTTCACCATGAGGCCAATGGTGACTTTAAAACACCTAAAACAGAGTTTAATGGCTGTGATAGGAGAAAACTGAGGATGGATCAAGAACATTGTAGTTACTCCACAATACTAACCTAAATGACAGAGTGAAAAGAAGGAAGCCTGTACAGAATACAAATATTAAAGAACATGCAATAAGTTAAAACAGCAGAAAATGTGGCAAAGAAATGAACTTCATGTCCTCAATACAAAATGTTTTATTTGGAGCAAATCCAACACAATACATCACTGAGTATCACTCTTCATATTTTCAAGCATAGTGGTGGCTGCATCATGTTATGGGTATACTTGTCATCTGCAAGGACTAGGATGTTTTTCAGGATAAAAATAAACAGAATAGAGCTAAGCACAGGCAAAATCCTAGAGGAAAACCTGGTTCAGTCTGCTTTACAACAGACACTGGGATACAAATGTACCTTTCAGCATGACAATAACCTGAAACACAAGGCCAAATATACACTGGAGTTGATGACAGGTACATTGAATGTTCCTGAGTGGTGTAGTTACAGTTTTGATTTGAATCGGCTTGAAAATCTATGTCAACACTTGAAACGGGCTGTCTAGCAATGATCAACAAGCAACCTGTGTCACGGGCTGGCTCAAGAAAGCAGGAGAGGTAGAGTCAGGCGCAGGAGACAGAGAATTCTTGACCACACTTCTTTATTCCAGAAAATAGATATGGTCGCCAAAAAATAGGGACGCAGCCCTTAAATACTTCTGCGGTGGTGAACACAAAGAAACCAACTACAGGCAGAGGAAAACCAGCACACGTTCCTCAAGCACACAAAACGGACAACAAACATAATCACGCACAAACACAGACATCCTAAACTAAATAACCCCCCCCACTATTAACTAACCCAAAACAGGTGCGTGCCTACCTAGACCTAACCAACAGAAAGTGAAACAAAAAAGGATCGTTGGCAGCTAGTAGGCCAGCAACGACGACCGCCGAGCTCCGCCCGGCCGAGGAGGGGCGCCACCATCCGTCGGTGTCGTGACAGTACTCCCCCCTGACGCGCGGCTCCCGCAGCCCGCCGACGCCGGCCTCGAGGACGCCCCGGAGGGCGAGGCGCAGGGCGATCCGGATGGAGGCTGTGGAACTCCCGGATGAGCGCTGGGTCCAATATGTCCTCCACCGGTACCCAGCACCTCTCCTCCGGGCCGTACCCCTCCCAGTCCACGAGGTACTGCAGGCCCCTCGCCCTGCGTCTGGAGTCCAAGATGGACCGGACTGTGTACGCCGGGGGCCCCCCGATGTCCAAGGGGGGTGGAGGGACCTCCCGTATCTCATTTTCCTGCAGCGGACCAGCTACCACCGGCCTGAGGAGAGACACATGAAACGAGGGGTTAATACGATAATAAGTAGGAAGTTGTAATCTGTAACACACCTCGTTTATTCTCCTCAGGACTTTAAATGGCCCCACAAACCGTGGACCCAGCTTCCGTCAGGGCAGGCGGAGGGGCAGGTTCCGGGTCGAGAGCCAGACTCTCTCCCCTGGGGTGAACACGGGGGCCTCGCTGCGGTGCCGGTCAGCGCTCGCCTTTTGTCACTCCCTGGCTCGTTCCAGGGATTCCTGCACAGCGTCCCAGGTCTCCCTTGAGCGCTGAACCCATTCTTCCACCGCAGGGGCCTCCGTCTGGCTCTGATGCCATGGCCCCAGGACCGGCTGATAACCCAACACACATTGGAATGGCGACATGTTGGTAGAGGAGTGGCGCAAAGAGTTCTGAGCCATTTCGGCCCATGGCACGAACCTTGCCCATTCCCCTGGCCGGTCCTGGCAGTAGGACCGCAGAAACCTGCCCACCTCCTGGTTTACCCTTTCTACCTGCCCATTACTTTCGGGGTGAAACCCCGAGGTCAAACTGACCGAAACCCCCAGTCGCTCCATAAACGCCCGCCACACTCGGGACGTGAACTGGGGGCCTCGATCTGAGACAATATCCTCGGGCACCCCGTAGTGCCGGAAGACGTGGGTGAATAAGGCTTCCGCGGTCTGCAGGGCCGTAGGAAGACCGGGTAACGGAAGCAGACGGCAGGACTTAGAGAACCGGTCCACAACGACCAGGATCGTAGTGTTGCCCTGAGACGGCGGGAGATCGGTCAGGAAATCCACCGCCAGGTGGGACCATGGTCGTTGTGGAACCGGGAGGGGCTGTAATTTCCCTCTAGGCAGGTGCCTGGGAGCCTTACTCTGAGCGCACACCGAACAGGAGGAGACATAGTGCCTCACGTCCCTCACCAAGGTGGGCCACCAGTATCTCCCACTAAGACCACACACTGTCCGCTCAACCCCTGGGTGACCCGAGGAGGGAAGCGTGTGAGCCCCCCGAATCAGACGATCACGAACACCGAGCGGAATGTACTTACGACCCACTGGACACTGCGGAGGAGTAGGCTCCGTCCGTAACGCCCGCTTGATGTCCACGTCCACCTCCCAGACCACCGGTGCCACCAGGCAGGAGGCTGGAAGTATGGGAGTGGGATCGGTGGACCGTTCCTCGGCATCATGGAGACGAGACAGTGCATCGGCCTTAGTGTTCCGGGAACCTGGGAAATACGAGATGTTAAACTGAAATCTAGTAAAGAACATCGCCCACTTGGCTTGACGCGGGTTCAGTCTCCTCGCCGCCCGGATGTACTCCAGATTGCGGTGGTCAGTCCAGATGAGAAAAGGGTGACGCGCCCCCTCAAGCCAATGTCTCCACACCTTCAGGGCTCTGACCACAGCCAACAACTTCCTGTCCCCCACATCATAGTTACGCTCCGCCGGACTCAACTTCCTAGAGAAGAAGGCGCAGGGGCGGAGCTTGGGGGTGGCGCCCGAGCGCTGGGACAGCACGGCTCCTACCCCAGCCTCTGACGCATCCACCTCCACTATGAAGGGCAAAGAGGGGTCCGGGTGCGCCAGCACCGGAGCGTCGGTGAACAAAACCTTCAGACGACTAAAGGCCCTGTCCGCCTCCGCGGACCACCGCAACCGCACCGGGCCCCCCTTCATCAGTGAGGTAATGGGAGCCGCCACCTGCCCAAAGCCCCGGATAAACCTCCGGTAGTAATTGGCAAATCCCAAAAACCGCTGCACCTCCTTCACCGTGGTGGGAGTCGGCCAATTACGCACGGCTGATATGCGGTCACATTCCATCACTACCCCTGATGTGGAAATGCGATACCCCAAGAAAGAGACGGCTGGTTTGGAAAACTCACATCTCTCAGCCTTGACGTATAGGTCATGCTCCATCAGTCGCCCAAGCACACTACGCACCAGAGACACATGCTCGGCGCGTGTAGCGGAGTAGACCAGAATGTCATCGATGTACACCACTACACCCTGACCGAGCAGGTCCCGGAGAATCTCGTCCACAAAGGATTGGAAGACTGCGGGAGCATTCTTTAACCCATACGGCATGACGAGGTACTCATAATGGCCAGATGTGGTACTAAATGCCGTTTTCCACTCGTCCCCTCCTCGGAGACGCACCAGATTATATGCACTCCTGAGATCCAATTTCATGAAGAAGCGCGCCCCGTGAAATGACTCTATCGCCGAGGCGATGAGAGGTAGTGGGTAACTGAAACCCACTGTGATGGCATTTAGACCTCTATAGTCAATGCACGGGCGCAGACCTCCCTCCTTCTTCTTCACAAAAAAGAAGCTTGAGGAGACGGGTGAGTTAGATGGCCGAATGTATCCCTGCCTCAAAGACTCAGTGACGTATGTTTCCATAGCCGCTGTTTCTTCCTGAGACAGGGGATAAACGTGACTACGAGGAAGTGCAGCGCCCACCTGGAGGTTTATCGCACAGTCTCCTCGTCGATGAGGTGGTAATTGGGTCGCCTTCGTTTTACTGAAGGCCATAGCCAAATCGGCATACTCTGGGGGAATGTGCATGGTGGAGACTTGGTCTGGACTCTCCACCGTAGTCGCACCGATGGAAACTCCTATGCACCTGCCCGAGCACTCATTTGACCACCCCTTAAGAGCCCTCTGTCCCCACGAAATCTTAGGGTTATGAGTGGCTAGCCAGGGAATCCCTAGAACCACTGGACACGCTGGGGAATCAATGAGGAAAAGACTAATCCGCTCCTCATGACACCCCCGCATTACCATGACCAGTGGCACAGTGACCTCCCTGACCAGCCCTGACCCTAGTGGTCGACTGTCTAGGGCGTGCACGGGGAAGGGTTGGTCCAACTGGACCAGGGGAATCCCTAACTTAGCCGCGACCCCACGGTCCATAAAACTCCCAGCCGCGCCTGAATCGACTAGCGCCTTAAACCGGGAGTGAGGGGAGAAACAAGGAAAAGACACTGACACATACATGTGACGGACAGGGGGCTCTGGGTGAGGCTGGTGCTGACTCACCTGAGGTGTCAAAGGAGCGCTCTGCCTGCCTTCTGGACTCCCACGTGAGTCTCTCCAGCACCAGTCCACAGTGTGCCCTCTGCGACCACATGAGGTGCAGGAGCGAACTCCCCCTCCAGTCTTCCTGGCTGCTGCCCCCCCCCCCGCCATCTCCATAGGCGTGGGATCAGGAGGGCTGGAGGGTGGAATGAGCAGGGCCCGTGTCGGACGTCCGCGGGCGGCCAGCAGATTGTCCAGTCGGATGGACAGGTCCACCAGTTGGTCCAGGGTGATGGTCGTGTCCCGACAGGCTAATTCCCGGCGGACGTCCTCCCTCAAACTACAACGGTAGTGATCTATAAGGGCCCTCTCATTCCACCCTGCTCCCGCGGCCAGGGTCCGGAACTCGAGAGCAAAATCCTGCACGCTCCTCGTCTCCTGCCTCAGGTGAAACAGCCGCTCACCCGCCGCTCTCCCCTCCGGGGAATGATCGAACACTGCCCGAAAGCGGCGGGTGAACTCTGGGTAGTTGTCCCTGGCTGAGTCCGGACTGTCCCACACGGCGTTTGCCCATTCCAGGGCCTTACCCGTGAGACGAGGACGCTGACGCTCTCCTCCCCCGAGGGAGAGGGATGAACGGTCGCCAGGTATAACTCCAACTGGAGTAAGAAGCCCTTACACCCAGCGGCCGTCCCATCGTACTCCCTGGGGGGAGCGAGTTTCACCCCACTGGTACTGGGTGCTGTGGGTGCTGGTGGGGGCGCAGGCTGTTGACCTGCCGCGTTCAGGGGGCCGAGAGCGCTTCGGTCCCAGCTCTCCATGCGCGCCAACACCTGATCCATGGCGGTCCCCAGACGGTGGAGCAGGGTGGAGTGTTGGGCAACTCTTTCCTCCATGGACAGGGTTGGCGCTGAAGCTCCTGCTGACTCCATCAAGTTTGGTGCGTGATTTCTGTCACGGGCTGGCTCAAGAAAGCAGGAGAGGTAGAGTGAGGCGCAGAAGACAGAGAATTCTTGACCACACTTCTTTATTCCAGAAAATAGATATGGTCACCAAAAAATAGGGTCGCAGCCCTTAAATACTTCTGTGGTGGTGAACACAAAGAAACCAACCACAGGCAGAAGAAAACCAGCACACGTTCCTCAAGCACACAAAACGGACAAGAAACATAATCACGCACAAACACAGACTTCCTACGCTAAACTAAATAACCCCCCCCTACTAATAACTAACCCAAAACAGGTGCGTGCCTACCTAGACCTAACCAACAGAAAGTGAAACAAAGAAGGATCGATGGCAGCTAGTAGGCCGGCGACGACGACCGCCGAGCTCCGCCCGGCCGAGGAGGGGCGCCACCATCCGTCGGTGTCGTGACAACCTGACATAGCTTGAAGAATTAAAAAATTAATTATGTGCAAATATTGTACAATCCAGGTGTGCAAAGCTCTTAGAGACTTACCTGTCACACCCTGATCTGTTTCACCTGTCTTGTGCTTGTCTCCACCCCCCAGCAGGCGTCTCCCATTTTTCCCCATTATCCCCTATGTACTTATACCTGCGTTTTCTGTTGGTCTGTTGCCAGTTCATCTTGTCTTGCAGTTTTCCAGTTTCTTTAGTTTCTGTTCTCTAGTCCTCCCAGTTCTGACCATTCTGCCTGCCCTGACCCTGAGCGTGCCTGCTGTTCTGTCTTTGTTTGACGTTGTCGTGGATTACCGACCTCTGCCTGCCCTGGACCTGCTGTTTGCCTGTCCCCTGTTTTGTAATAAACATCTGAGATTTGAACTGTCTGCATCTGGCTCTTATTCTGAGTCATCTTAGTACGAACTGGGACTGACTGACCCAGCAGACTCAGACCAGTTTCGCAATGCCGTCTCCTCTCAAGGATCCACCATTGGAAGACAGGAGGAGTTACTTCAAAATCTTATGGAAGTTTTCCAGACCTTGGCGGAACTCCATGTCCGCACTTTCAATACATTGCTGGAGCAATTATGCGGATTGTCTATTAGGCAGCCAGCCACCACAGTAACCTCCCACCCTCTCAGTAACCCCGGTGTCAGCAGCGCGTCTCCTCAGCTCATCCCGGCTTCCCGAGAACCCTGCCTACCTCCTCCGGAGTGCTACGCCGGAGATTCAGGAACCTGTCGGCCGTTTCTCTTCCAGTGCTCCCTCATCTTTGAGTTGCAGCCCTCTTCTTTTCCCTAGGACCGCTCGAAGATAGCTGATGGCTGGGAGGGCTCTCACCTGGGCTACGGCGGTGTGGGAGCAACAATCCACCATGTTCTTCAGTCTGGAGGAGTTCATGGCGGAAGTAAAAAAAAGGTGTTAGATTCTCTGTTGTCCGGTAGAGAGGCTGCTCGGAAGCTACTCTTACTACATCAAGACTCCCGTAGTGTGGCACACCATGCGGTTGATTTCCGCACGTTGGCCGCCGAGAGTGCCTGGAACTCGGAATCCCTGTTCAAGACGTTCCTTCATGGATTATTGGAGGAGGTTAAAGACGAGCTCACAGCCTGGGAGCTGCCTATGGATCTCGACTCTCTCATCGCCTTGACCATACAGATCGATGGGCGTCTACGAGAATGTAGGAGGGAGAGGAGGTCTGTTTCCAGTCACACTTGCTTGTCCAAGGATCCCAGCTTGCTTCCGAGGAATCCCGGAAGAACCCTAGCGTCTCCATTACCAAGAGAATCCGAGGCGACCCGAGTTCCCTCGGGAATCACCGAGGTCTGCTGACTCACCTCCTCCGGAGCCTGTGCAACTTGGCAGAGCTAGATTGTCTCCTGCCGAACATTTACGCAGACTGAACGCCAAGAGCTGTCTGTATTATGATTCTACCGGTCATTTCATTTCTACCTGTCAATTAAAAGACCAGGCTCATCAGTAGTACGCTGGTGGGCCATACAGAGAATTTCTAATCTCCCAGTACTCGTACCCCTCTCCATGCCATCCTGCTGTGGGGTGACCGGTCAAAATCTCTCCGGGTACTCATTGACTCTGGGGCTGACGAGAGTTTTATGGACACTACCCTGGTGTCAGAGCTGGGAATCCCCACTCAACTCCTCTCCATTCCCTTGTAGGTCAGAGCACTGGATGGGAGTTCTATTGGCAGAGTCACTGACAATACGGTTCCTATCGCCCTGCGAGTGTCAGGTAACCACAGTGAGTCCATGCAAATTCTCCTCATCGAATCTCCTCAGGTATCTCCAATGATTTCAAGTCTATGTATAAAGGCAGCAGCCTCTAATGTGCTAGTGATGGCTATTTACAAGTCTGATGGCTTGAGATAGAAGCTATTTCTCAGTCTCAGTTGCAGCTTTGATGCACCTATACTGACCTCACCTTCTGGATGATAGCGGGGTGAACAGGCAGTGGCTCGGGTGGTTGTTGTCCTTGATGATCTTTTTGGCCTTCCTGTGACATTGGGTGCTGTAGGTGTCCTGGAAGGCAGGTAGTTTGCCCCCAGTGATGCGTTGGGCAGACCGCACCACCCTCTGGAGATCCCTGTGGTTGCGGGCGGTGCAGTTGCCATACCAGGTGGTGATACAGCCCGACAGGATGCTCTCAATTGTGCATCTGTAAACGTTTTTGAGGGTTTTAGGTGCCAAGCCATATTTCTTCAGCTTCCTTAGGATAAAGAGGCGCTGTTGTGCCTTCTTCACCACACTGTCTGTGTGGGTGGACCATTTCAGTTTGTCAGTGATGTGTACGCAGAGGAACTTTAAGCTTTCCACCTTCTCCACTGCAGACCCGTTGCTGTGGATAGGGGGTTGCTCCCTCTACTGTTTCCTGAAGTCCACGATCATCTCTTTTGTTTTGTTGATGTTGAGTGAGAGGTTGTTTTCCTGGCACAACACTCCCAGAGCCCTCACCTCCTCCCTGTAAACTATATCGTTATTGTTAGTAATAAATCCTACTACTGTAGTGTCGTCTGCAAACTTGATGATTGAGTTGGAGGCGTGCGTGGCCATGCAGTCATGGGTGAACAGGGAATACAGCAGGGGGCTATGTACGCACCCTTGTGGGGCCCCAGTGTTGAGGATCAGTGAAATGAAGGTTGTTGTTTCCTACCTTCACCACCTGGGGGCGGTCCGTCAGGAAGTCCAGGACCCAATTGCACAGGGCGGGGTTCAGACCCAGGGTGTCAAGCTTAATGATGAGCTTGGAGGGTACTATGGTGTTGAATGCTGAGCTATAGTCAATGAACAGCATTCTTACATAGGTATTCCTCTTGTCCAGATTGGATAGGGCAGTGTGCAGTGCAATGGCGACTGCATCGTCTGTGGATCTATTGGGGCAGTAAGCAAATTTAAGTGGGTCTAGGGTGTCAGGTAAGGCAGAGGTGATATGATCCTTAACTAGCCTCACAAAGCACTTCATGATGACAGAAGTGAATGCTATGGGGCGACAGTCATTTAGCTCAGTTACTTTTGCTTTCTTGGGTACAGGAACCATGGTGGCTATCTTGAAGCATGTGGGGACAGCAGACTTGGATAGGGAGAGATTGAATATGTCCGTAAACACTCCAGCCAGCTGGTCTGCACATGCTCTGAGGACACGGCTAGGGATGCAGTCTCGGCCGGCAGCCTTGCGAGGGTTAACACGCTTAAATGTCTTACTCATGTCGGCTACGGAGAAGGAGAGCCCACAGTCCTTGGGAGCGGGCCGCGTTGGTGGCACTGTGTTATCCTCAAAGCGGGCAAAGAAGGTGTTTAGCTTGTCCAGAAGCAAGACGTCGGTGTCTGCGTCAGACCCTGCCACATACGACTTGTGTCAGAGCCGTTGAATTGCAACTCCACTTTGTCTCTCTACTGATGTTTTGCCTGATGTTTTGCCTTACGGAGGGAATAACTACACTGTTTGTATTCTGCTAAATTCCCAGTCACCTTGACATGGTTAAATGCGGTGGTTTGCGCTTTCAATTTTGCCAGAATGCTGCCATCTATCCACAGTTTCTGGTTAGGGTAGGTTTTAATAGTCACAGTGGGTACAACATCTCCTATACACTTATTCTCGGATACAACCCGGAACATATCCCAGCCCGCGTGATGAAAACAATCTTGAAGCATGGATTTCGATTCGTCAGACCAGCGTAGAATAGTCCTTAGCACGGGTACTTCCTGTTTGAGTTTCTGCCTATAGGAAGGGAGGAGCAAAATGGAGTCATGATCAGATTTGCCCGAAGGGAGGGCGGGGGAGGGGCTTGTAGGCATCCAGGAAGTTGGAGTAGCAGTGGTCGAGTGTTTTAGCAGAGGGAATACTGCAGTCAATATGTTGATAGAACTTCAGTTGCGTTTTCCTCAAATTTGTTTTGTTAAAATCCCCAGCTACAATAAATGCAGCCTCGGGATATGTGGTTTCCAGTTTGCATAAAGTCCAGTGAAGTACTTTGAGGGCCGTTGTAGTAATATACACGGCTGTGACTATAACCGAAGAGAATTCTCTTATGGTCGCCATTTGATTGTGAGGTATTCTAGGCCGGGTGAACACAAGGACCTGAGTTCCCGTATGTTATCACAATCACACCATGAGTACTGTGATTGCTAGCACAGACTGAAATATGTTCCGTGATTCCTCCAATTGCATTGAGGAGTACACATGAGTCATTGGCTTCATCAAAAAGTGCATCGACGAAGTCATCCCCATAGTGACCGTACGTTCATACCCCAACCAGAAGCCATGGATTACAGGCAACATCCGCACTGAGCTAAAGGCTAGAGCTGCCGCTTTCAAGAAGAGAGACTCTGTCCCGGAAGCGTATGCCCTCCAACAAATCATCAAACAGGCAAAGCATCAATACAGGACTATGACTGAATCGTACTACACCGGCTCTGACGCTCGTCGGATGTGGCAGGGCTTGCAAACCATTACAGACTACAAAGGGAAGCACAGCTGAGAGCTGCCCAGTGACACGAGACTACCAGACGAGCTAAACTATTTCGATGCTTGCTTCTAGGAAAATAACACTGAAACATGCATGAAAGCACCAGCTGTTCCCGAAGACTATGTGATCACTCACTGCAGCCAATGTGAGCAAGACCTTTAAACAGGTCAACATTCACAAGGCCGCAGGGCCAGACGGATTACCAGGACGTGTACTGCGAGCATGCGCTGACCAACTGGAAAGTGTCTTCACTGACATTTTCAACCACTCCCTGTCTGAGTCTGTAATACCAACATATTTCAGACCACCATAGTGCCTGTGCCCAAGAACTCTAAGGTAACCTGCCTAAATGACTACCGACCAGTAGCACTAACATCTGTAGCCATGAAGTGCTTTCAAAGGCTGGTCATGGCTTACATCAACATCGTTATGCCAGAAACCAAAGACCCACTCCAATTCGCATACCACCCCAACAGATCAACAGATGATGCAATCTCTATTGCACTTCACACTGCCCTTTCCCACCTGGTCAAAAAAAACACCTATGTTCGAATGCTATTCATTGACTACAGCTCTGCGTTCAACACCATAGTGCCCTCAAAGCTCATCAATAAGCTAAGGACCCTGGGACTAAACACCTCCCTCTGCAACTGGATCCTGGACTTCCTGATGGGCCGCCCCCAGGTGGTAAGGGTAGGTAACAACACATCCACCACACTGATCCTCAACACAGGGGCCCCTCAGGGGTGCGTGCTCAGTCCGCACCTGTATTCCCTGTTCACCCATGACTGCACGGCCAGGCACGACTCCAACACCATCATTAAGTTTGTTGATGACAGAACAGTGGTAGGCCTGATCACCGACAACAACGAGACAGCCTATAGGGAGGATGTCAGAGACGTGGTAGTGTGGTGCCAAGACAACAACCTCTCCCTCAATGTTACCAAGACAAAGGGATGATTGTGGACTGCAGGAAAAAGAGGACCGAGCACGCCCCCATTTTCAGCGACAGGGTTGCGGTAGAGCAGGTTGAGAGCTTCAAGTTCCTTGGTGTCCACTTCCCCAACAAACTAACATGGTCCAAGCACACCAAGACAGTCGTGAAGAGGGCACGGCAAAACCTATTCCCCCTCAGGAGACTGAAAAGATTTGGCATGGGTCCTCAGACCCTCAAAAGATTCTACAGCAGCACTATCGAGAGCATTCTGACTGGTTACATCACTGCCTGGTATGGCAACTGCTCGGCCTCCAACCGCAAGGCACTACAGAGGGTAGTGCGAACCGCCCAGTACATCACTTGGGCCAAGCTTCTTACCATCCAGGACCTCTATACCAGGCAGTGTCAGAGGAAGGCCCTAAAAATTGTCAAAGACACCAGCCACCCTAGTCATAGACTGTTCTCTCTGCTACCAGACGGTAAGCGGTACCGGAGCGCTAAGTCTAGGTCCAAGAGGCTTCTAAACAGCTTCTACCCCCAAGCCATAAGACTCCTGAACACCCAATCAAATGGCTACCCAGACTATTTACATTGCCCCCCCCCCTTTTACACCGCTGCTACTCTTTGTTATTATTGTCCATGCATAGTCATTTTAATAACTCTACCTACATGTACATATTACCTCAACTAACCGATGCCCCCGCACATTGACTCTGTACTGGTATTCCCCTTTATATAGTCTCACTATTGTTATTTTACTGCTGCTCTTTAATTACTTGTAACATTTATTTATTGTTCTTATTTGTATTTTTTTAAACTGCATTGTTGGTTAGAGGCTCATAAGTAAGCATTCCACTGCAAGGTCTAAAATTTGATTTCAGTAGTTAATCATGAAACATACACCCCCACCCTTCTTCTTCCCGGATTGATATTTATTCCTGTCTGCGCGATGAACTGAGAAGCACAGGCGCAGGAGGGTCGCCGGCTAACCAGATGTTTGTCCCGGACTGGGCTCATTCCTCCAGACTTGCCTGCCATCCTGGCTCCCGTCGGACCCTGGCCTTTGTACTACAACGTTTTTGGTGGCCCACCATTGTTCCTGACGTCTCCGCGTATGTTGCCGCCTGCGCAAGCACCGGCTGGCCTCCTTTAACCACTCCCTGTTCCTCACCGCCCTTGGTCCCATATATCCCTGGACTTCGTCACTGGTCTCCATCCATCAGATGGCAACACCACTATTCTTTACGGTGGTGGATAGGTTTTCCAAAGCCTCCCATTTTATTCCCCTTCCAAAGTTACCCTCCGCCAAGGAGATGGCACAGCTCATGGTGCAGCATGTTTTCCGGATCCATGGAATGCCGGTGGACATGGTCTCCGATCGCGGTCCTCAGTTCTCGTCCCGGTTCTGGTGGCGTTCTGCACCCTCATTGAGTCGTCGGCCAGCCTGTCCTCCAATTTTCACCCCTACTCCAATGGCCAGTCGGAGTGAGCCAATCAGGACCTGGAGACAGCTCTTCCTTGCCTTGTCTCCGCCAACCCCACCACCTGGAGCCAGCAACTCGTGTGGGTGGAATATGCCCGCAACACCCTTCCCTGCTTGGCAACTGGTCTCTCGCCTTTCGAGTGTTCCATGGGATATCAGCCCCTGCTCTTCCCTGAGGCAGAGGTCAGCATACCCTGGGCCCAGATGTTCATCCGCCACTTTCGCCATAACTAGAAGTGAGCCCAGTACGCTCTTCTCAAGACCACCTCCAGGTATCGGCGACAGACAGACCGCCACCAGACCCCTGCTCCCCGCTATCATCTCGGGTCGGAGTCCCGTACACTTTCCCCTCGTTTTATCGGCCCTTTCCCCATCTCTAAGATTCTTAGCCCCTCTGCTGCTCGTCTTCTGGTGCACTGCACCCTCCGTATACATCTCACTTTTCATGTGTCTAGGATCAAACCTCTGTCTCACAGACCTCTGTCCCTGTTTGACGCTGTCTTGGATTACCGACCTCTGCCTGCCCTGATCCTGAGTGTGCCTGCCGTTCTGTCCCTTATTGAAGCTGTCTTGTATTACCGACCTCTGCCTGCCCTGGACCTGCCGTTTGCCTGCCCCCTCTTTTGTAATAAACATCTGAGATTCTAACTGTTTGCCTCCTGTGTCTGCATCTGGGTCTTATCCTGAGTCGTGTTATTACCCAGAAAAACTCACAGCTGTAATCGCTGCCAAAGGTTATTCTAACATGTATTGACTCAGGGTGTGAATACCTATGTAAATGAGATATTTATATTTATTTCATTTCAGTAAATGTGCCAAAATGTATAAAAACATGTTTTCACTTTCTCATTATGGGTTATTGTGTGTAGATGGACGAGAAAAATGTTTTTTAATCAATTTTGATTTCAGGCTGTAACACAACAAAATGTGGAATAAATCAAAGGGTATGAATACTTTCTGAAGGCACTGTAAGTGCATAGTAGGTGTACAGCTAAGCTAAGGAAGGACACACTGCTGTTTTTTGTATTTCATTTACACAGACACCTTTCTGAATGATTATTGATCAAATTTACCCATTGATATCTTCATATTGTAGTTGTCAACTTGTAAATGTAATAGAAGAATGGAAAAAGCCCCCCAAAAAATCAAGAACTACATGCTAACATTTACGGAACCTTATTGAATTAATTTGCTGATATTTTCTAGCATTCTGTCAAACTTAAGTTTTGTCATACTGATAGTTTTAGTTTATTCCTGAACATTCACGAAGAGGCGTGGTCACCTGTGACGAAGGTTCTACACCTCTTGTTTGTCAGGCTGCCACAGTTTGCTGTGGGTGAAAGTCCACTGTAGATTACAAACACACCGCATTGGGATTTTTTTTTACACCGAACACCATATCCCGTCTCTTCAAGGAATCCCCCCATTATTTCAGGTAAAACAGAATGACTTTATCTCCGTGTATTGCAGCTCTTTGTGACTGTATGAGTAATTTAGCTGCGTTTTGGATAGGTTACCTGCTGCTTTACAGTAGCCTACAGCATTACGGCAGATGCGGAAAAAGATCGAGACAATGGACAAATGACGATACTGGTGTTCAATAAAAAGTAGTAGGCTATACCTAACTGCATAGACGCTGACAGCAAATCAGTTGTTTTTCATTGATAGTCTATGCCTATGTAGAAATATTGGCTACTTGCAGCAAACGAACTCAAATCGATTACATGCTAGTTGATTTAGTATAGGCTAATCGCTTTTTATAGAAGCTCTGTTAGATTAATTTCCTACCCTGTTGTCACAGAAAAGCGCGTTTGGGACTTCTGTCTAAATAACTGGTGAAAGGCTATCCACTCAAGACAGTTGATCATAATCAATTTAGTGTCTACCTGTTATTCTATTACCAAGACATGTATAGTGGAGTTTAAATGCCCATTCTGAGAGGCAAATTGACTAGCCGCCTATGTCAACCTGGTCTCAGAGCATTTCGTATTATTCTGTACTTGAATCCGAGATACTCCATTTAGTATATGTTACGTTTCATATGATATGTATTAATTTGTGGATATCCATCAACCATTTTGTAAGATATGTTACGAATTACAATTTGTTATATGTTATGAATTTTCAAAATCCCAATATGTTACGAATTTGAAAAACGTATGATATGTTACGAATTCTAGCTAGGTTGCTAACGTGATCTAGCTGGTTAACGTTAGCTAGGCTAGGAGTTAGGGTTACATTTAGGAGTTAGGTTAAAGGGTTAGGGGAAGGGTTAGCTAAGTAGTTGCAAAGTAGCTAAAAGTAGTAAGTAGTTGAAAAGTTGATACATAGGCCCCAGATCTAACATTCCTGGATAGGTGGCAGCAAGGTACCACTTCAAATGCGTTCCCACCATTACAGTCATAGAAGATCAAGGATTAGGCCTACCTCAAGGAAGGGAGGAGGAAATTGTCCATTTTAGAATTGGAACAAGGTCCACTGTATCACCTAAAAACGCAGTGATGAGATTGGTAATGATCAGATCATTACTACGCTCTCGCATACTGAAGGTATCAATGACATCAAGTGCAATCAATGCTACAATTTCCAATTTGATTGGAGAATGTGAAGTTAATAATGTTGGGTAATGACTCCATAAGGGTTTAACAAATCATTTATTCATTATAAGCAGTGCGTAAGTGGTCTTAAAGTTATTCTTTATTCTAGAGGAGGAATAAATCTAATCTAATGCATCTAATACTACGAATACCAGAGGTGTAGACTTTACAGTGAAATGCTTACTTACACGAGCCCGTTCCAAACAATGCAGAGTTAAAAAGTAAGACAAATATTTTCAAAATTAAAAGGAGATATTAACACAACAAAAACAAGGCCATATACAAGGAGTACCAGTACCGAGTCAGTATCTTGTCTTTTTTCTGTCTCTTCTGTTAGCTGCATTTCAATAACTTTAATTGATAATTCATACTTCCTCTTTTGTGTTATCCTCTTTATGTTATACTGTAGAGACCATCAGTGTCATACACAGATTTGATCCTACTCTTTATTCCATTGAATAAAGGGAAACTATTATTAGTCAATGGTGTTATAGATTTGCATGTTCCAGCTGGGGGAGTGTATTGTGTGAGAGAAAAACAGTTCACATTCATTAAATTGTTCCCATATATTTTTCTTTTACCAAAAACACTGTCTCTCTGGCTCTATGTAAATTCAATGGCATCGACTGTCATCTTTTTCACTAATTGTCTGTCTCTACACATGTACACGAGCGCAGACACAAGGATTTTATTTGAACTTTCAGTGAAGGAAGGATCATAAATGAAAAAGGATAATAGATAAGAGATGTAGAACTAATCAGGAAGGCTGGCAGCCTGACACACACACACACACACACACACACACACACACACACACACACACACACACACACACACACACACACACACACACACACACACACACACACAAAGACTGTCTGTATAATATGGCTTTATACCAAGATGTGAAAGGGGGCTGGATATATTTGTCATTATAAGTTATCTATCCATCGTTGGTCCTTCATAAAGAGTTCATACATTCATAATAAAAGGCTTTATATTGAGATGTGAGTGAGGGCATCTTGGATGGAGCTGCCTTAGTTATCCAATCCGCCATATCCTCATTAGACAGAGCTCATTGACACACAGTAATTGCCTAATACTCTAAACTCGGTTTAGTGGATGAGTTCTAAGGAATCTCACAGTGGGTCATAGTCGGAACCTACTGTAAATGATGAGTCCCGTAAACTAATCGCTAATACCCCATCGATAAGGACTGGGGACCCACTCTGACAACCACTGGATTAGCGCGAGGGTAAGAGCCAGCATGGGATATGTTTTGGGCTGGCAAACAGGGCAAAGGGTGGATGGGATTATCTTCTGTAGAGAAATGTAGATTTCTCACCCCTCCCCGATTTTTTATTTTTATTTCCCCCCCCCCCCTGTGGTTACATCATTGAGATTTATCAATGTATGTATATTTCTCATGAAGCAGTTTACAGGTCAGTAGCTCAACATTATCCACACATCCTGCTGTGTGTGTGCAGCGTGCAAGTTTGTGTCTGCGCACACGTGTGCACTCAATAAAGCTTTTTCATACACTTGGCTGTCAGTAAACCTATAGTCCATGAGGAGTCAGAACTAAGACATTGTGTGCTTTATGGAGACTTCTTTACACTACCCTGTCTGTCCGTCCGTCTGATGATCCTGGCTCCCTCCAGACAGTGAGGAACTGATAAAGACGTTTTCTCCTCCTCTGTCACATCTTTAAGAGTTTTTTTTGTTGTTTGTTGACAGGTCATCTGAATGCAGGATGGCATTTCCATGTAAAAAGCCCCATGAGCACTAACAGGTGAAGTTCATAGGAGCACATCAAATTTGGTGTTAAATGAAAGCTGAGTCTGTTTTAGAGAAATTAAGATGTATACATTTTTAACAAATTTCCATAAATTAGGAATAAGTAAAGGCTTTGATTTATGGTCAAACAGATGGAGAAGGGATCTTAGAAGTTTGGACAATACAAATCTAATTTTATTGGTCACATATACATATTTAGCAGATGTTATTGCTGGTGTTGCGAAATGCTTGTGTTCCTAGCTCCAACAGTGCAGTAGTATCTAACAATACACACATCTAAATTGAAAATAATGGAATTAAGACATATTTTAATATTAGGTTGGACAATGTCGACGTGGTATTGACTAGAATACAGTATAATACAAATTAAATGAGTAAACATTATTAAAGTGACCATTGATTCCATGTCTATGTATATAGGGCAGCAGCCTCTAAGGTGCAGAGTTAAATAACCGGGTGGTAGCCGGCTAGTGATGGCTATCTAACAGTCTAATGGCCTTGAGATGGAAGCTGTTTCTCAGTCTCTCGGTCCCAGCTTTAATGCACCTGTACTGACCTCGCCTTCTGGATGACAGCGGGGTGAACGGGCCGTGGCTCAGGTGGTTGATGATCGTTTTGGCCTCCCTGTGACATTGGGTGGTGTAGGTGTCCTGGAGGGCAGGCAGTGTGCCCCCGGTGATGCGTTGGGCAGACTGCACAACACTCTGGAGAGCCATGCAGTTGTGGGCGGTGCAGTTGCCCTACTAGGTGGTGATACAGCCCGACAGGATGCTCTCAATTGTGCATCTGTAAAAGTTTGTGAGGGTCTAAGGGGCCAATACAACATTCTTCAGCCTCCTTAGGTTGAAGAGGCACTGTTGGTCCTTCTTCACCTCCACTGTCTGTGTGTGTGGACCATTTCAGATTGTCAATGATGTGTACGCCGAGGAACTTGAAGCTTTCACCTTCTCTACTGCGGCCCCATCGATGTGAATGGGGGCGTGCTCCCTCTGCTGTATCCGGAAGTCCACGATCAGCTCCTTCAATTTGTTGACATTGAGGGAGAGGTTATTATTAACTTGACACCACCCTGCCCAGTCCCTCACCTCCTCACTGTAGGCTGTCTCGTCATTGTTGGTAATCAGGCCTACTACTGTTGTGTCGTTTGCAAACTTGATGATTGAGTTGGAGGCGTGCGTGGCCACGCAGTCATGGGTCAACATGGAGTACAGAAGGGGGCTGAGCACAAACCATTGTGGGGACCCTGTGTTGAGGATCAGTATAGTGGAGGTGTTTTTTCCTACCTTCACCACCTGGGGGTGGCCCGTCAGGAAGTCCAGGACCCAGTTGCACAGGGCGGGGTTCATACCCAGGGCCCCAAGCTTAATTATGAGCTTGGAGGGTACTATGGTGTTGAAGGCATAGCTATAGTTAATGAACATCATTCTTCTGTCTGGGCCGGCAGCCTTGCGAGGGTTAACACATTTTAAATGTCTTACTCAAATCTGCCACAGAGAACGAGAGCCCACAGTCCTTGGGAGCAGGCCGCGTCAGTGGCACTGTGTCATCCTCAAAGTGGGCAAAGAAGGTGTTTAGCTTGTCCAGGAGTAAGATGTTGGTGTCCGCGATGTGGCTGGTTTTCCCTTTGTAATACGTGATTGTCTGTAGACCCTGCCACAAACGTCTTGTGTCAGAGCTGTTGAATTGCGACTCCACTTTGTCTCTGTACTGACGTTTTGCCTGTTTGATTGCCTTATGGAGGGAATAACTACACAGTTGGTATTAGACCATATTCTCAGTCACCTTGCCATGGTTAAATGTGGGGATTTGCGCTTTGAGTTCTGCACGAATGCTTCCATCTATCCACGGTTTTTGATTTGGGTAGGTTTTAATAGTCACAGTGGGAACAGCATCCCCTATACGCTTCCTGATGAATTCAGTCACCGTGTCTGTGTATACGTCAATGTTATTCTCAGAGGCAACCTGGAACCACAGTACAGTAAAAAGGTAGAGTAGAGTATAGGTCAGTACAATACAGTACTTTAGAGTTTAGTACTTTACTGAACTGTACTGCACTATACTGTACTGAACTACACTGTACTGAACTGTGCTCTACTGTGATGTCCAACCTTGTGAAACATAGACCTCATTAATAAAACCGGAGCTCATTAGAATAATAGCCACTGTGTAGAATAATACCCAAACATGCTATGGAGGATATTACATTTGTCTACCTTTGTGTACCTATTCAGGATACATCACCATGAAGAGAATGGTGTTCATAATTATGCATTTCTGTATAGTACAGATCAGGGACCCATGATGTCATTCTGTTACCATAATTCTGTTACAGGGTGTTAATCCACCTTACTTACTGTAGTTCAATAACCAAAATAGATTTTTTCAAACTTAAGGTGTCATGTCATAGTTGACACCCCGTTCTTTCTGCAGATATCTTTGAATCTTAGTTCGGATTAGATATTTAAAAGTCCAATACAGCCGTTTTTTGTTTAAATATCAAATTATTTCTGGGTAACAATCACCTTACTGTGATTTGTTTTTTATTAAAATGGTCAAAAATAAACAAATAGCTTCTTAGCAAAGAGCAATTTCTCAAGCAAGGACTGTCTGAGTGGGGAGGGAGAAACATAAAACTAGCTGTTATTGAAAGAGGTTTGGAGCTCTCTTTCTTATTGGTCTATTAACTAATTTACAGCCTGGTGATGTCACTAGACAGGCCAAAACTCCATCCCACCAAATTTCAGGCCGTCTTTTCAAACAGCTCTTACACCGTTTTTAAATTAAAATCACTTCCTGAATTGAGCGCCTTCAATTCGAATTGACCCCTTCACTGGTTTGTTTAACTTTGCAATCAATGGTTTTTGTTTAGCTTTCATTTGAAGTGAAAAATCGGAGTGTCAGCGTCATTCTGTTAACGTGGAATTGCCCAGCAGCACTTTGTGATTGACTCAGCCTTCCCTCTGTTAAGATAAGAGCTCCTCATCTCTGACAAGCTGACTGATTGGAAACTTTAGGGAAATAACAATCAGACTCTCCCTGTGGCATTTTATGCACATTTTTTTGCACTATTTGAGAACTATAGCATAATATTATAGCCTTCTATCAGTGGAACTAGGTATCTCTTCTAGTATGTTCTATTTATATTCTGTGTGCCCCTGATCTAAAGGTATGTTGCTCTATTTCTATGTTCTACACCTGCGGTCTACTGCTTACCTGATCCAGAGGTAGAGAGGTAGCTAGCTACAGCAACGCAATCTGTTGTCATGACAGCATTGTGGAGTGTTGTGATGTTTTCAGATACAGTACAGATGTCTAGAGTGAGATTCTGCAGGCTACTCTTGGACGTGTGAGTGAGAGAGAGTAAATGGGGGTGAGTTCCGGTGAGTTTGTTTAATGGAATGAGAGAGTGTGAATGTTTACACCAAAGAGAGACAACATTAGGAAGGCAAGGACTGAGGGTGTTTATAGTAGTGTGTTTGCGTGTGCATTCATGCACCTGTTTGTGAAAAGTCTGCGACCTTGAGCAAAGCACTTCATATTAATTGCTCCAGGGTTGCCGTTAATAATGGCAGACCCTGGCCATGACCCCATTCTCCGAGGGTGTCTCAGGGAGAGTTGGGATAGGACAAAAACATATTTCATATACACACGTGAATTAATACTAGATGTTGACCGATTATGATTTTTCAACACCGATACCGATTAATCGGCCGCTTTTTTTATTTATTTGTAATAATGACAATTATAACAATACTGAATGAACACTTATTTTAACTTAATATAATACATCAATAAAATCAATTTAGCCTCAAACAAATAATGAAACATGTTCAATTTGGTTTAAATAATGCAGAAACAAAGTGTTGGAGAAGAAAGTAAAAGTGCAATTTGTGCCATGTAAAAAAGCTACCGTTTAAGTTCCTTGCTCAGAACATGAGAACATATGAAAGCTGGTGGTTCCTTTTAACACGAGTCTTCAATATTCCCAGGTAAGAAGTTTTAGGTTGTAGTTATTATAGGAATTATAGGACTATTTCTCTCTATACGATTTGTATTTCATATACCTTTTGACTATTGGATGTTCTTATAGGCACTTTAGTATTGCCAGTGTAACAGTATAGCTTCCGTCCCTCTCCTCGCTCCTACCTGGGCTCGAACCAGGAACACATCGACAACAGCCATCCTCAAAGCAGCGTTACCCATGCAGAGCAAGTGAAACAACTACCCCAAGTCTCAGGGCAAGTGACGTTTGAAACGCTATTAGAGTGCACCCCGCTAACTAGCTAGCCATTTCACATCGGTTACACAAGCCTAGGCTTGAAGTCATAAACAGTGCAATGCTTGAAGCACAGTGAAGAGACGCTGGCAAAACGCACGAAAGTTCTGTTTGAATGAATGCTTACAAGCCTCCTGCTGCCTACCACCGCTCAGTCAGACTGCTCTATCAAATCATAGACTTAATTATAATATAATAACACACAGAAATACGAGCCTTAGGTCATTATTATGGTCGAATCCGGAAACTATAATCTCGAAAACAAAACATTTTTCCTTTCAGTGCAATACGGAACCGTTCCGTATTTTATCTAACGGGTGGCATCCCTAAGTCTAAATATTCCTGTTACATTACACAACCTTCAATGTTATGTCATAATTATGTACAATTCTGGCAAATTAGTTCGCAACGAGCCAGGCAGCCCAAACTGTTGCATATACCCTGACTCTGCGTGCAATGAACGCAAGAGAAGTGACACAATTTCACCTGGTTAATATTGCTTGCTAACCTGGATTTCTTTTAGCTAAATATGCAGGTTTAAAAATATATACTTCTGTGTATTGATTTTAAGAAAAGGCATTGATGTTTATGGTTAGGTACAGTCGTGCAACGATTGTGCTTTTTTCGCAAATGCGCTTTTGTTAAATCATCCCCCGTTTGGCGAAATCGGCTGTCTTTGTTAGGAAGAAATATTCTTTACAGTTCGCAATGAGCCAGGCGGCCCAAACTGCTGCATATACCCTGACTCTGCTGCAAGAGAAGTGACACATTTTCCCTAGTTAAAATAAATTCATGTTAGCAGGAAATATTAACTAAATATGCAGGTTTAAAAATATATACTTGTGTATTGATTTTAAGAAAGACATTGATGTTAATGGTTAGGTACACGTTGGAGGAACGTGTACCTAAGCGATTATATGCAACGCAGGACAGACTAGATAAACTAGTAATGTCATCAACCATGTGTAGTTAGCTAGTGATTATGATTGATTGATTTGTTTTTTATAAGATAAGTTTAATGCTACCTAGCAACTTACCTTGGCTTCTTACTGCATTCGCGTAACAGCCAGGCTCCTCGTGGAGTGCAATGTAAAGCAGGTGGTTAGAGCGTTGGACTAGTTAACCGTAAGGTTGCAAGATTGAATCTCCGAGCTGACAAGGTAAAAATCTGTCGTTCTGCCCCTGAACAAGGCAGTTAACCCACCGTTCCTAGGCCGTCATTGAAAATAAGAAAATCGGCGTCCAAAAATAACGATTTCCGATTGTTATGAAAACTTGAAATCGACCCTAATTAATCGGCCATTCCGATTAATCGGTCGACCTCTAATTAATACACACTTGTATGTGTGAAATAGGATAAATATAAGCACCCACCAAATTATGCTTATTATTATTATTGTGAGAGAGTATATAGTTGTGTGTGTGATGGAGAAGGGCGGTTCCACTCCAGTGTATAAATAGTTTTGGTATATCAGATTGTTCTGGCAAATCTCACATTGAAACTTCATTGGAAGGAAGGATGTTATGACATGCTTTTTACAGTTGTATTACAAACAATTTTTTGGGTAAATAATGATGAAAGTGGACATTTTAGGCCATTTTTAGACCTATACCTGAGACAGACATCTTCATTTTTTTTACCTTTATTTAAACAGGGAGTCACATTTACAATAAAAACAGAATAATAAAACATACACGTGTATAAAACAATATAATCAATAACGTAAACTTCCTGCATGGCACCAGCACATGTAACTGCAGTGAACTCTGCAGATTGTTCCACAAATTAGGGGCAAAAAACAAACTGCAGATTTTCCCACATATGTAGAGACAGACGGGATCTCTAGTGTTATCCATTCCTGAGAACGGGTCTGGGAACTTAATTAATGAAGTTACATACGGAGGCAGTTTCTGTAAGATTGCTTTGTAATTAAATAAAAGAGAGAATGCAGCTCGCTTACAGACAGAGAGGTCCATCCCACATTTTTATACAGACTACAATGATGAGTCCTAATATTGTCCCCTGTGATAAAACATATTGCGGAATGGTAGACTGTGTCCAAGGGTTTCAAAACAGAGGTTGCCGAATGCATGTAAACACTATCACCAAAATCCAATACAGGGAGAAGCGTTGTTTGAACAATCTTTCTCCTATTTTCAATACTGGGGCATGATTTATTTCTATATAAAAAAACAATCTTAGCTTCTTAGTCAGATTTTATATATGCGTTATTAAGGACAACTTGTCATCAATCTATCAAATCACATTTTATTGGTTACATACACATGGCCAGTGATATGAGTCTCTATGTACACAGCAGCCTCTCTGAGTTAGTGATTGCTGTTTTTCAGTCTCTCTGTCCCAGATTTGATGCACCTGTACTGACCTTGCCTTCTGGATGGTAGTGGGGTGAACAGGCAGTGGCTCGGGTGGTTGTTGTCCTTGATGATCCTTTTGGCCTTCCTGTGACATTGGGTGCTGTAGGTGTCTGGGAGGGCAGGTAATTTGCCCCCAGTGATGCATTGTGCAGACCGCACCACCCTCTGGAGAGCCTTGCGGTTGAGGGTGGTGCAGTTGCCGTACCAGGCGGTGATACAGCCTGACAGGATGTTCTCGATTGTGCATCTGTAAAAGTTTGTCAGGGTTTTAGGTGACAAGCCATATTTCTTCAGCCTCCTGAGGTTGAAGAGGCGCTGTTGCGCCTTCTTCACCCCACTGTCTGTGTGAGTGGACCATTTCAGTTTGTCTGTGATGTGTATGCCGAGGAACTTAACTTTCCACCTTCTCCACTACTGTTCTTTCGATGTGGATAGGGCGGTGCTCCCTCTGCTGTTTCCTGAAGTCCACGATCATCTCGTTTGTTTTGTTGACACCCAGGTACTTATATTGAGAAACTAGCTCAATTTGGGCTCCATTTGTATCGCAAATATGCAGGTCCTCAGGGTCAACATTTTGTGACCTAGAGAACAGCATGAGCTTGGTTTTACTTGTATTTAACACAGATTTAAGAACTGTAAGTGATTTCTGAATTGAATCAAAGTCATGCTGAAGTTCACGAATGACCTGCTGCACCGAGGTTGCACAGGAATACAAAACTGTGTCATCTGCATAGAGATGAATGTTACAAGTATTAAGTGTTTCCTATATCATTAATAAACAAAGTGAACAATAATGGACCCAAAATCAAACCCTGAGGAACACCTTTTGTCAAGATGGCCTGAGTTCTGTCGCTAAGATAATTCTGAAACCATAAAAAGACTGTATATCCCAGGCCTATTTTTGATAACATCTTCAGCAAAACAGAATGATCAACAGTGTTGAAAGCCTTTGACAGGTTAATAAACAAGGCAGCACAGCTCTTTTAGCATCCAAGGCATTGTCAAAATCATTAACAACTTGCGTGGTTGCTGTGGTACTACTATACCCAGGCCTAAACCCTGATTGGTTTATTTTAAAAATACAATATTCAGATTAAAAGGAACAAAGTTGTACATTAACCAAGGATTCAAGAATCTTAGCTAAAGAAGGTAGTCTTAAAATGGTGTCATTACACTCCTTACATTGTGCTCTAACATAAGGAGTATGTCTAGATTCTGAAATACACATTTACACAAATATATTAAACTTTTAACATTTATTAATATCTCGATACTACTCTTTTAAATGTTTTTCATTTTAGGACATATCGCTTGCAACAATATAGAAGTACATCACATTCCCAGTGAGCTCTCTGTTAATTCGGAAGGTATCATACATTTTACGCGCACCACCAACACAATGAATGAGAAAATGGATTCAAAGGGAACTCCCTCTGCTGGTGACTTACTGAATGTGCAATCCTAAAGGAGGACTGGGATTGGTTAATGACCTATAATGTCAATTTCTATGTATAAAATGGCTCATATTATTAAAAGTACCAGAGAGCCCACTCTGGAAATTGTACGTGTTTGAAGAGTATATTGTTCCAAACAATATATCTAAAAACATGCTAAATCAAAAGGGTACTTTTGAGATATTTTTTTATTTTTATGTACAGCACACTATATGGAGTATAATGACTCCAAGATATTGTCTGTATCAGGGCTATAAATAAAAGATTGGTAGCACTGGTGCTCACAACTTTAAAAAGTTAGGAACACCACATGAAATTTAGGTGCACTCGCCTATATTGGTCCTACATGAATTCAAGCTACTTTTGAAGCACATGTTGTACCCTAGAATATAACATGTAAAACTGTAAATACGTTAGTTTATTATAAAAGTTCAAATGTTGCTACAAATACCTGCCATTGAAATTACAAAGTCCTTTGTGGAGTATTAGGTTTCTACATTGTGTAAAATAACTATTTTTCCTATTGAAATGCATTACATAAAATATTCTACACTGTTTCTTTAAAAAAGTCAAGTTTGCGATGACAACATGCAAGAGACCTGTCATTCATTCATTGCTATGACCATTGATCTCCTGAAGAAGCTATCCCTTTTCCTTTCTTTCTCTCCGCCCCAAATACACTGGTGAAGTTACCAGGTTGTTAGCTATCCAATGAGGTAACATGACTAAACAAAGAATAAACAAATGGTTAACAATGTCGACACGCAAGTAGTTTTAGAAGGCCCACAACATGGTTTATGAGTGTAAAATGCCATCCCGGCAATCCGTTATAGGAAGAAAAGTAATTGTGCCGTAATATGTGTCAGATCATTTGATCTGGTTGGTCTGGAAGCAGGCCGTTATTGCTGTAGTAATGGTGCAACCGTGACGCTAACCAGTCTTCACTAGCTTGTTTCTCTAGGGAACTTGGAAACAACACTACAGTGAAGCCTTATCATTAGAACAATTATTATCTGGGAGGTTCTTTTCATAGGTCGCACAGTGCTCCCAAAATAAAATTTGCACAACAAAAAGTTTTGGCGCACTTTAGAGCCCTGGGCCCAGTTTCACAAAAGTGTCTTAAGGCTAAATTCATCATTAGAACTATTGAGCTCAATGGTTATCACGATTAACTTAGCCTTAAGATGCTTTTGGGAAGCTGGGCCCTGGTCTGTATAATGTACGGTTCTTGGCTCATAGGCTCTTACAGGAGGCATGTATAGGTCTAAAAAGGACCACTTTCATCATGATTTTTTTCTGATAAAAAAAACTGTAAATAGCATGTCAAAAATCCTTCCTCCCAATGACGTTTCTTTGAGAATTGCCAGAACGATCTGAGATACCAAAACTATTTTCAGCCTACACTGGCATGGAATCGCCCAGAGACAGCAAGAGAGACAGAAATAGGGAAAGATAAGCACCCTGCTAAATCAGATGAAACCGGGTGAGCCTTGCTCCACAGGAGGTCTACGAGTGTTTTTACAGCATGTAATTCCTTATGACCTAAAGCCATAGAACTGAAGAGAGCTAAAGGGGAAGCTAGAGACTTGCTCTATGTTATGCTGCACCCATCAAACTACTTTTCTATCTGTCCTCTTTGCTTACAGACTGATAGAATAAGAGATCTCCCCTTCTACTATAGTGGGCAGCAGGATCATTCTATTACTCTCTTTCTGTCCCCTCTCTCTCTCTGACTCTACGTTCTTTCTCTCCACACAACAGAAACGTTTCTCCCTCTGTCCCTCTCTCATTCCTCTGCAGCCTGTAGAAGCACGTGTAGATAGCTGTCATTCCTCCGTCTCATCAACCAATGTGAATGTTATCTCTCCTTTTCTCTGTGGATTTTAGTGCTTTAACGCTCACACTAATTTCATGCTTCTGGATTTCGATTGCTTTCCATCGCTATCTTATCTGTAAGTGTTTACTTGGTTTATTATACATATTACACAGTGATGGGTTGACGAATACACATGCAATTGATACAGTTATACTGTAATAGTAATCATTGCTGTTGTTATGATAATGATTGCTGAATATTTCAATGTGTGTTACTGATATTCTGTCCGTTGGAGTTATAAAATATATCTAACATAGATCAGACTTACAGTACCAGTCAAAAGCTTGGACACACCTACTCATGCAAGGGTTTTTCTTTATTTTTACTATTTTCTACATTGTAGAATAATAGTGAAGATATCAATACTATTAAATAGCACATATAGAATCATGTAGTAACCAAAAAAGTGTTAAACAAATGAAACTATATTTTATATATGAGATTCTTCAAAGTAGCCACCCTTTGCCTTGATGACAGCTTTGCACACTTGCCATTTTCTCAACCAGCCTCATGAGGTAGTCACCTGGAATGAATTTCAATTAACAGGTGTGCCTTATTAAATGTTAGTTTGTGGAATTTCTTTCCTTCTTAATGCGTTTGAGCCAATCAGTTGTGTTGTGACAAGGTAGGGGTGGTATACAGAAGATAGCCCTATTTGGTAAAAGACCAAGTCCATATTATGGCAAGAACAGCTCAAATAAGTAAAGAGAAACGACAGTCTATTATTACTTTAAGATATGAATGTCAGTCAATCTGGAACATTTCAAGAACTTTGAAAACTTCAAGTGCAGTCGCAAAAACCATCAAGCTCTATGATGAAACTGGCTCTCATGAGGACCGCCACAGGAAAGGATAACCCAGAGTTGACTCTGCTGCAGAGGATAAGTGATTAGAGTTAGCTGCACCTCAGTTTGCAGCCCAAATAAATGCTTCATAGAGTTCAAGTACCAGACACATCTCAACATCAACTGTTCAGAGGATACTGCGTGAATCAGGCCTTTGTGGTGCAATTGCTGCAAAGAAACCACTACTAAAAGACACCAATAGAAGAAGAGACTTGCTTTGGCCAAGATACATGAGCAGTGGACATTAGACCGGTGGAAATCTGTCCTTTGGTCTGATGAGATTTTTGGTTCCAACTGCCGTGTCTTTGTGAGACACAGAGTAGGTGAACGGATGATCTCCGCATGTGTGGTTCTCACGGTGAAGCATGGAGGAGGTGGTGTGATGGTGTGGGGCTACTTTGTTGGTGACACTGTCTGTGATTTAGTTAGAATTCAAGGCACACTTAACCAGCATGGCTACCACAGCATTCTGCAGCGATACACCATCCCGTCTGGTTTGCGCTTATTGGGACTATTATTTGGTTTTCAACAGGACAATGACCCAACACACCTCCAGGTTGTTTAAGGGCTATTTAACCAAGAAGGAGAGTGATGGAGTACTGCATCAGATGACCTGGCCTCCACAATCACCCGACCTCAACCCAATTGAGATGGTTTGGGATGAGTTGGACCGCAGAGTGAAGGAAAAGCAGCCAACAAGTGCTCAGCATATGTGGGAACTCCTTCAAGACTGTTGGAAAAGCATTCCAGGTGAAGCTGGTTGAGAGAATGCCAAGAGTGTGCAAAACTGTCAACATGGCAAAGGGTGGCTACTTTGAAGAATCTAAAATATAAAATATGTTTTGATTTATTTAACACTTTTTTTTGTTACATGATTCCATGTGTTATTTCATAGTTGTGATGTCTTCACTATTATTCAACAATGTAGAAAATAGTACAAATAAAGAAACTCTTGAATGAGTAGGTGTGTCCAAACGTTTGACTGGTACTGTATGTGTATATGATATTGGATAAGTCTAACCGTTATCTTGTTGTTGTGTTTTCTCTATAGATGGAACCTGCAGTAAGGAGATGATCCAGCTGGTTCAGGCTTCAGCACAGAGCGAGAGAGACTTCCAGTGTCTGTTGGCGTGTGTGTGCTAGAGAGTATATATATGTGTGTGTGTGTGTGTGTGTGTGTGTGTGTGTGTCTGCCGAGAAGAGAGTAGACTGCCTTCCAGCGGTGTGTGTGGGAGCGATCGTGTTTCTTTGCTTGAGTTGGTGTGAGTGTGTGAGTTCTTTACTCTGAATAGTAGGAGAATGGCAGCTCGCTAGTGTGTGTTTATGTGAATGCATGTGCATGAGTGTGTGTTTTCCCGAGTGAGTGTGTTGTGTTTCCTCCTCTCTGAGGACTAGTAGGAGGGCAGCTCTCTCCCCCTGGCTGGGTGTGTGTGTGGAGATGGCAGTGTGTGTGTGTGCTACCCTGCCCGCACTGCTCCTGCTCCTGAGCTACGGTGTGTGTGTGACGGTGGGATACCCATTCAGACCCCCCATAGACCTGGATGTCACCCCCAGAATCACCATAACTACCAGCGGTAAGCACACACACCCACCTCAGATGCATAGAAGGAAACAATATTGTTTTGGAACCCCCCACATCCCTTCTCTTTCTCTTTCTCTCTCTCTCTCTCTCTTCTCTTCTCTCTTCTCTCTCTCTCCTCTCTCTCTCTCTCTCTCTCTCTCTCTCTCTCTCTCTCTCTATCTCTCTCTCTTCTCTCTCTCTCTCTCTCTCTCTCTCTCTCTCTCTATCTCTCTCTCTCTCTCTCTCTCCTCTCTCCTCTCTCTCTCTCTCTCTTCTCTCTCTCGCTCTCTCTCTCTCTCTCTCTCTCTCTCTCTCTCTCTCTCTCTCTCTCTCTCTCTCTCTCCTCTCTCTCTCTCTCTCTCTCTCTCCTCTCTCTCTCCTCTCTCTCTCTCTCTCCTCTCTCTCTCTCTCTCTCTCTCTCTCTCTCTCTCTCTCTCTCTCTCTCTCTCTCTCTCTCTCTCTCTCTCTCTCTCTCTCTCTCTCTCTCTCTCTCTCTCTCTCTCTCATATTAATCTGGAGAGAGAGAGAGAGCTACAGCATCACTCATCTGACCAAACTAGGAGAGGTGTACTCTATCACACCTTTGTGGGTTTATAAGAGAACAACTGTGACTATAACTTAGACTTATCTCGTCTCAGTCTCAGGATGTATTCGATTTTTCAGCCTAATGTACTCTGGGTTAATGACGATGGATTTGATCTTCCTGTATTAGAAAGAGGCCGTTTTTATGGGCTCATGAACAATTGTGCTATTTTGTGTATTTGTTTTTAGCTGATCTTAACTTTTTTTGTACATAATGTTTCTGCCATCCTATGACCGAAAAGAGCTTCTGGACATGAGAACAGATATCACTAACCTTGATTTGGACAGGGACACTTCTACTTCAATGAGTCGGAGGCAACATACATATAGATTTTTCCGGGTAAGGCCCAAATCCCCGACACTCGAAGAAGGAGATGGCGCTATAGAGGCCGGCGCGCGGACACCCTGATGAGATATGGTGGCGAGTGAATAAATCGCCTCTATTCCCTGTTATATTGGCGAATGTGCAATCACTTGAGAATAAACTAGACAAACTCCGTTCAAGACTATCCTATCAATGGGACATTAAGAACTGTAATATACTATTCTTCTCAGAGTCATGGCTGAACAAGGACATGGATAATATACATGTTGGCAGGGCAGAATGAGAGTCTGGTAAGGTTGGGGGGGTCTCTTTGTTAACAACAATTGGTGCGCAATCTTTAATATTAAGGAAGTCTCAAGGTTCTGCTCGCCTGAGTTAGAGTACATGGGATTCACGACCGACGTGCTGAAGGCTGGTCAACATGGAAATACTTTGTCTTTATTTTGTGTGTAACCCAAGTTTTAGCGAGAGATTCCAGCATCTAAATGTGACATCTAGATTATTATTCATGAGTTGACCAAAAGCACTAACCAGAGCGGAGAAAAACAGACAACTTTTAGGGTCGCGGGAGGACAAAGCCACCGCAAACAGTATAGCAGAGCTGACTGTAACTTCACCAAACACAGAACTTGTCAAAGTGATGACAGAAAAGTTGATCAATATAATTGACGAGAAATTAAAGATATTTTCCGCCACCCTTGTTACAATTGAAACTAAGTTGGATGTTAATGTGAAGAGAATCGAGGAAGCAGAGAAGCGCATTTCCACCGGTGAGGACTCCGCCACCTTGCTAACTGTATGCGTTACAACACTGGCAAAAAAGGTGGAAAAACGGACTGAAACGTTGTCTACTTTTAAGAACAGAAGTCGCAGAGGCAATATTAACATTTCAAATCTGAGAGAAGGAACTGAAGGGGTCAGTCCGATCCAATTCTTTTGTACATGGCTACCAACTCTGCTTGGCTTGGAGACGAAAAAGGGCATCATGTAAGTTGACTGAGGGCACCATGGTCCCGGGCAGATGAGAGGAGACCAACCGAGATCTGTCTACATTAAACTTCACAACTACACCGATAAAGAGACAATCCTGTCAGTGGCAAAGACAAAATCCACTCTAATACGAGGGCGTTGGGATTTATTTCCAACAAGACCTCTCTGCCAGTGTACGGGCAAAACGACGGGGCTTCAATGGAATCTGTGAGGAGCTGATAAGCAAGAGGATTCGGTTCTCCATGATATTCCCGGCAACCTTAAGCCTGACACAAAAGTGGCAGCTTATGACATTTGAATGACCAGAAGATGTACTCTGGCATAATATGTGAGCAGCCTACCACCTCCTATTGACTCAAATTAAATTGGGTCGATGAACCATCACCAGGTAGTCTAATTGACAATGCTATAGAATATTTACTCTTCTCATTTGGTTTAAATCAACCTGCCTCTAAAGTAGGCCTACATGCCGGGGGATGCTTGGGAACATATAGCCCACACCTTTTTATTTCAGAATCGATCAGGGGCAGGCATGCATGTTAGGGAGCGGACACACTACAGTCAAATGGATATAAAGCACTCACTAAAGACTGAAGAAAATGACAGTCATGACTCATGATGTAATGTCGCGAAGTATGCTGTACGACTACGCACTTCAACTGGATATGATTTGTTGGCGAAATAGCCTAACGGTGACTATTGCATTCTGGTCACATGCTTCATGTCATTCAAACGGGACGATATAGGCTAACTGCATATACAGTACCAGTCAAAAGTTTGGACACCTACTCATTCAAGGGTGTTTCTTTATTTTTACTATTTTCTACATTGTAGAATATGGAATCATGTAGTAAACAAAAAAGTGTTAAACAAATCAAATCAAAATACATTTTATATTTGAGATTCTTTAAAGTAGGACTGGGAAGTATGAGATTCAGAAAGGCTGTTTAAAACACCCAACCACCTCTTTTAATCAAATCAAACTTTATTTGTCACATGCGCCGAATACAACAAGTGTAGACCTTACCGTGAAATGCTTACTTACAAGCCCTTAACCAACAGTGCAGTTCAAGAAGAGTTTAGAAAATATTTACCAAATTAACTAAAGTAAAAAATAAAAAGTAAGACAATAAAATAACAATGAGGCTATATACAGGGTGTACCGGAACCAAGTCAGTGTGCGAGGGTACAGGTTAGTCGAGGTAATTTGTACATGTAGGTAGGGGTGAAGTGACTATGCATAGATAATAAACAGTTAGTAGCAGCAATGTACAAAACAAATGGGGGGGGGGGGTCAATGTAAATAGTCCGGTGGCCATTTTATTAATTGTTCAGCAGTTTTATGGCTTGGCGGTAGAAGCTGTTAAGGAGCCTTTTGGTCCGCTTGTTTTGCGGTAGCAGAGAAAACAGGCTATGACTTGGGTGACTGGAGTCTCTGACAATTTTATGGGCTTTTCTCTGACACCGCTTATTATATAGGTTCTGGATGGCAGGAATCTTGGCCCCAGTGATGTACTGGGCCGTATGCATTACCCTCTGTAGCGCCTTATGGTCAGATGCTGAGCAGTTGTCATACCAGGTGGTAATGCAACCGGTCAGGATGCTTTCAATTGTGCAGCTGTACAACTTTTTGAAGATCTGCCAAATCTTTTCAGTCTCCTGAGGGGGGAAAAGGTTTTGTCGTGCCCTCTTCACGACTGTCTTGGTGTGTTTGGACCATGATAGTTCGTCGGTGATGTGGACACCAAGGAACTTGAAACTCTCGACCCGCTCCACTACAGCCCCGTCGATGTCAATGGGGGCCTGTTCGGCCTGCTTATTCCTGTAGTCCACGATCAGCTCCTTTTGTCTTGCTCACATTGAGGGAGAGGTTGTTGTCCTGGCACCACACTGCCAGTTCTCTGACCTCCTTCCTATAGGCTGTCTCATCGTTGTTGGTGATCAGGCCTACCACTGTTGTGTCGTCAGTAAACTTAATGATGGTGTTGGAGTTGTGTTAGGCCACACAGTCGTGGGTGAACAGGGAGTACACGAGGGGACTAAGTACACACCCCTGAGGGGCCCCAGTGTTGAGGATCAGTGGGGTAGATGGGTTGTTGCCTACCCTTATCACCTGGGGGTGGCCCATCAGGAAGTCCAGGATCCAGTTGCAGAAGGAGGTGTTTAGTCCCAGGGTCCTTAGCTTAGTGGTGAGCTTCGTGGGCACTATGGTGTTGAACGCTGAGCTGTAGTCAATGAATAGCATTCTTACATAGGTGTTCCTTTTGTCCAGGTGGGAAAGGGCAGTGTGTAGTGTGATTGAGATTGTGTCATCTGTGGATCTGTTGTGGTGGTATTTGAATTGGTGTTGGTCTAGGGTATCCGGGAGGATGCTGTTGATGTGAGCCATGACCAGCCTTTCAAAGCACATCATGGCTACCGACATGAGTGCTACGGGGCGGTAATCATTTAGGTAGGTTACTTTCGCTTCCTTGGGCACACGGACTATGGTGGTCTGCTTGAAACATGTAGGTATTACAGACTCGGTCAGGGACAGGTTGAAAATGTCAGTGAAGACACTTGCCAGTTGGTCCGCGCATGCTTTGAGTACACATCCTGGTAATCCGTCTGGCCCCGCGGATTTGTGAATGTTGACCTGTTTAAAGGTCTTGCTCACATCAGCTACCGAGAGCGTCATCATCCAGAACAGCTAGTGCCCTTGTGCATGCTTCAGTGTTGCTTGCCTCGAAGCGAGCGTAAAAGGCAATTAGCTCATCTGGTAGCTCGCTTCACAGGACAGCTCACGTCTGGGTTTCCCTTTTTCGGCTGTAATAGATTTCAAGCCCTGCCACATCTGAGGAGCGTCAGAGCTGGTGTAGTAGGATTCAATCTTAATCCTGTATTGACTCTTTGCTTGTTTGATGGTTCGTCTGAGGGTCCGGATTAGTGTCCCGCTCCTTGAAAGCGGCAGCTCTAGCTTTTAGCTCGATGCGGATGTTGCCTGTAATACATGGCTTCTGGTTGGGATATGTACGTACAATCACTGTGGGGACAACATTATCGATGCACTTATTGATGAAGCCGATGATCGGTGGTATACTCCTCAATGCCATTGGATGAATCCCAGATCATATTCCAGTCTGTGCTAGCTTTGCACACTCTTGGCATTCTCTCAACCAGCTTCATGACGTAGTCACTTGGAATGCATTTCAATTAACAGGTGTGCCTTGTTAATGAGTTGGACCGCAGAGTGAAAGAAAAGCAGCCAACAAGTGCTCAGCATATGTGGGAACTGTTGACTGTTGGAAAAGCATTCCAGGTGAAGCTGGTTGAGAGAATGCCAAGAGTGTGCAAAGTTGTCATTAAGGCCAATGGTGGCTACTTTGAAGAATCTAAAATATTAAATATATTTTTATTTGTTTAAAAATGTTTTGGTTACTACATGATTCCATATGTGTTATTTCATAGTTTTGATGTCTTCATTATTATTCTATATTGTAGAACATTTTTAATATAAAGAAAATGAGTGAATGAGTAGGTGTGTCCAAACCTTTGACTGGTACTGTTAATGTTTTGTTTGGATGAAAAATATATTTAACTATTCATAGATCCGATTTATTTTGGTTCAACGTATGATGCTACTTTTATGTTGAAGTGGGGTTTGTGGGTGCGCTCGTCTCTATGCCCGGCCGGGCGCCGTCTTTCTCATCCCTGGAGAATCCCTTTGGACCCAGGGCGCAGGGGCCTCAGCCGACCAACGGCTCGAGGCGGGTGGGGTCGAGCGCACCTATGGTCAACAGTAGCCGATTGTACGGGTCGATTCTGTTTGGATTTTTATATTGATTGGGTGTCTGTCCGCTCTCAGGATAAAGGTTCCAAAGACCCCGCTCTTTTGTTTTTTTACTCCCCATGAATGGTTCAATTTATTAGGACTATGTTTTTTATGTTGGAGCTGAGAGCTCAGAGGGATAAAATTACTTGAGCGGTCGGACGAGAATCATAATATGGGCCGAATAATTAAGGTTGATAGATTAATGAGCCACTATAGACTCGCCCTGGCTCTGACTGGGATTCAAATATTGAGAGGTTGTTCTGTTTGACTTTGCTGTCTATAATAGGAAGCAGAATGGGATTTGTTCTGACATTCGATTAAGAAGCCCTCTTCTTTCTTAAGTCTATTGTGTTCTTATTAAACTAGGAGCTTGTTTAATTAAGGGAAGTTTGTAATCATTAATTTTCATTTCTCCTTCCCAGCACTCTTATTATTATGACTTTATCATTAGTATTATTAGGTTATAAGAATAATTAATTCAATATTAATTATCTTTCAGCTAATGGCTTTGCTGACTGAATGCACAATTGAATGCAGTTTTAATTGCATTGATATCTGCTTCCATTTGGGTAAAGGCCTCTTGGAAGGTAGACGGTACCAGGGTAGCTAATGGTAAAATCTTAACATTTATTTGGTCCAATGATGAAGATGCTCATAGGAGACGATGACCTAGACCACGTTATATTTATTTTCAGAAGCGGTCAAGACTCCACCTCCCCCGCAGCTTACCCTCCTTCACTATCACATACTGATTATCATTTAGTCAGGTTTTTATATTTTGTTATGTAATTTTGGATGTATAAGGTTTGTTTTTCTTTATCTTAATGTTGGCCAAATATGTTAAATATTGTCAGACGGGTTTTATTGCTCTTCCATTGCTTGTTGTGGATTCTGTAACAGCAGCAAACCCCCATGATTTTAAAGATAACTACTATTCTTTTGAAAGGAATTCATTCGCCTAAACAAAAGTATTGACTCAGCTTAAAAGAGAAAAGGTACAGATTGTTCTCCTACAGGACAGACATCTGACTGACTTGGAACATTAGAAATGAAAACGAGACTGTATAGGCAAAGTGTTGTACTCATCCTATAATTGGGGCTGTCATTCTTATTCACAAAAATCTCCCTTTTACACTGGAAAGCGAGCATAATCAACTGGGATCAATTTATGCACCTAATTTTTACCTAAATACCTTTATTGCAAAACTTGTAAATGATGCGGCCTCACTGGCGATACCATTTTGTAATTTAGGAGGAGATTATAATTGTCCATTGAACCCACTGGTCAATCAAAAATCATTTCTGTCTGCATGATGCCTGGAGGATTATGCATCCAAATGAGAAGAACTTTTCTTTTTATTCTGACAGACATAAATCTTTTTCTAGAATTGACTACTTTCTAACTTCACAACTGGTTTTAGACTAAACACAGTCTTGTGATATCAAAATCATGTGTTTGTTGGACCATTCCCAGGTCAGCATGGTAATCTTCCCACCTGACAGGGAGCAATCTAAAAGAAGGTAGCATTTAAACCCTATGCTATTTAACACACCTGAATTCACTGTCTTTTTAAAGAATCAATGGAATCTCTATATGGAGAATAATGACACCCCTAACCTATCTCCTTCAATAATTTGGGAAGCAGGCAAGGTACTTATCAAAAGGAATATTATTTCCTGTTGCAGCTAAAAGAAAGAAAACATTTGAACTACATTTGGACTTAGTTAAAAGTAAGGCAACTTGAAGATTAATTTAAAAGGACTTCTTCCAAACAGCTGTTCAAAGAATTACAAGCTGCAAGATCAGCGTTAGACCAACTGTTTACAGACAAAGCAGAAGCATATATTTTCCAGGCTAGACACAGATTATATGAACATGGAAATAAACCAAGTTGACTCCTCTTAAGACTGCTAAAGAACAGAGGCTGTACCCTCATTAAAGGATCAATCGGCGGTGGAACGATTCACCACTAGGGAAATAAATACCATTATGAGGGACTACAACCTGTAACTCTACAGCTCCGACTCCAGGAATAATCTGGCTGACATGCAATCCTTTCTGGACAAACTATCTCTCCCAACATAACATGTGGGAAACAGAGAAGTATTATGCAAGGAGATGTCCAAAGAAGAAATACAAGAGGCGATTAGAACCCTTACAAATGGGAAATCGCCAGAGCCTGATGGGTTTGGACCAGAGTTTTATAAGAATTGTCAATATTTCATAACGGAACCCCTTTTCAAAATGTATACAGACTCCTTTGCCAGGGGCATGCTCCCTCCCACTTTAAACCATGCTAAAATTGTTCTCATTCTTAAGAAAAATAAACCAGCCAAAGATTGCTCTAGCTATAGGCCTGTGTCGCTTATTAATGTGGACGGTAAGCTCTTATCTAAGATCCTAGCTAGGAGACTAGAAATATTTCTACCAACTTTAATAAAGCTGGACCCAACTGTTTTTATAATGTAAATGCATTCATTCACAAATGTCAGACATCACCTCAGCATAATACAACCCTTTGAGCAATCACAACATAGAGACACTGCTCTCTCATTGGATGCCAAGAAGGCATTTGACCGAGTAGAATGGCCATACCTATTTAAAGTACTTTGAAGTGGGAGAGAATTTCGTTAACTGGATAAAGCTGATATGCCATGCCCCCCCAGGCCACTGTGATAACAAACGGAAAGCAGTCACCCACTTTTTCATTCTGGGTAGAGGGACATGCCATGGTTGCCAACTGTCACCTCTGTTATTTGCCTTGGTATTAGAGCCCCTGTCAGAGGCTCTACGTACCCAGGAAGGTCTTACAGGTGTCAAGATTGAAAAAACAACATTATATCCAGGCAGTATCACAACCGGACGTGATTGGGAGTCCCATAGGGCGGCGCAAAATTGGCCCAGTGTCGTCCGGGTTTGGCTGGGGTAGGCCGTCATTGTAAATAAGAATTTGTTCTTAGCTGACTTGCCTAGTTTAAATTAAAAAAGATAGCAAAATATCATTGCATATAGAGATATTTTTTATTAATTTCTAACCCAGAAACCTTTATTCGCATTCTTATTGACTTAATTAAGAGGTTTAGCTCCTTTTTCTGGCTACAAAATGTATTTTAATAAATCAGAAGCTATGCCCCTAGGGAGCTTGAGTGACAACAACACTTTGAATGAGTTTCCGTTCAAATGGACAATTTTTCTTTTTTATCTAGGTATAAAAATGTTGAATAAACTTCAACCTGTCTAATAGCAGCTAACCTGTCTAACAGCAGCTTTGCACCTGTACTTAGGGCAGTTAATGAAGACCTAGATAGGTGGATAGACCTGCCATCATAATGGATGGGTAGAATTAATCTGATTTAAAATGAAGGTTTTTACCAGACTTTTGTTTCTCCAGATGATGCCATTATATATAACAAAAAAATAATTTTAATGAACTCAATAAATACCTCTCAGACTTTATATGGCACAGCACAGAAAAATACCAGAAATTAGTAGTGCAGCTGCCGTATAATTTAGGAGGCCTGGCACTACCTAATTTGCTATTTTATAACTGGGCATGTCATGCTCGCATAACTGCTAAATGGCTCAGGATGAACGTTGCTCTAATTGGGTCAGTAATGACTCCTGTTTCACATCTCCATACTCATTAATCACTGTTATGACTGGTGATAGAACCTCTGTCAGCACAGAAGTGAAACATAACCCGATTCTTAACAGCACCTTTAAGATCTGGAGAGAGATTTGCAAACACCTTGGGAGAAAGGATTACTTTTCTGCACTGACTCCCCTTATAAATAACAAGGTCTTTCCTCCTGGAATCTCTGATTAGCATTTTCCACCTCTGGTACCAGAAAGGTAGAGATGCAATGTAAGATTTTGCAAAGGGTTCATAGGACTCCAATTATATGTAATAAAATGAAAGCAGAATTCTCTGATTCCAGTTGTAAGTGTAAGAAGGAAAAATGCACTCATAGCCATGTGTTTTGGATTTTCCCATTAATTAAAATGTTCTGATAAAATGTCAAAACAAAGCTGGAGGGCATGTTCATATAAGAATGGACCAATGGCTATTTGTACTACAGCAACACATTTTGTGACAGTCAAATTATTAATTGTATGTAACGAAAATGTTAATGATATGAATGAGAAAAAAAATATTAAAGCAATGAAAAATTAAGAGCAGAGAACTGAAAGGGAATGTGTAATTGTTATTGTTTTTGTATGTTTTTTTATTTGTTTTGGTTTTTGTTGGTTATGATTTATGTTTCATTTTGTCATTTAAATATATCTACATATGTAAAATTTGTTTGTCGTTGACCTGAAACAAGTAACATTAAATAATAATAATTACAACAACAACAAAAAATATCTATACAGTAGAAGTCGGAAGTTTACATACACCTTAGCCAAATACATTTAAACTCAGTTTATCACAATTTCTGACATTTAATCCTAGTAAAAATTCCCTGTCTTAGGTCAGTTAGGATCACCACTTTAAGAATGTGAAATGTCAGAATAATAGTAGAGAGTGATTTATTTCATCTTTTTATTTCTTTCATCACATTCCCAATGGGTCAGAAGTTTACATACTGTACACTCAATTAGTATTTGGTAGCATTGCCTTTAAATTGTTTAACTTGGGTTAAATGTTTCGGGTAGCCTTCCACAAGCTTCCCACAATAAGTTGGGTGAATTTTGGCCCATTCCTCCTGACAGAGCTGGTGTAACTGAGTCAGGTTTGTAGGCCTCCTTACTCGCACATGCTTTTTCAGTTCTGCCCACACATTTTCTATGGGATTGAGGTCAGGGCTTTGTGATGGCCACTCCAATACCTTGACTTTGTTGTCCTTAAGCCATTTTGCCACAACTTTGGAAGTATGCTTGGGGTTGTTGTCCATTTGGAAGACCAATTTGCGACCAAGCTTTAACTTCCTGACTGATGTCTTGAGATGTTGCTTCAATATATACACATAATTTTCCATCCTCATGATGCCATCTATTTTGTGAAGTGCACCAGTCCCTCTTGCAGCAAAGCACCCCCACAACATGATGCTGCCACCCCCGTGCTTCACGGTTGGGATGTTGCTCTTCGGCTTGCAAGCCTCCCCCTTTTTCCTCGAAACATAATGATGGTCATTATAGCCAAACAGTATTATTTTTGTTTCATCAGACCAGAGGACATTTCTCCAAAAAGTGCGATCTTTGTCCCCATGTGCAGTTGCAAACTGTGGTCTGGCTTTTTTACGGAGGTTTTGGAGCAGTGGCTTCTTCCTTGCTGAGCGGCCTTTCAGGTTATGTTAATATAGGACTTGTTTTACTGTGGATATAGATACTGCTGTACCTGTTTCCTCCAGCATCTTCACAAGGTCCTATGCTGTTGTTCTGGGATTGATTTGCACTTTTCGCACCAAAGTACGTTCATCTCTAGGAGACAGAACGCGTCTTCTACCTGAGCGGTATGACTTCTGCGTGGTCCCATGTTGTTTATACTTGCATACTATTGTTTGTGCAGATGAACGTGGTACCTTCAGGCATTTGGAAATTGCTCCCAAGGATGAACCAGACTTGTGGAGGTCTACCATTTTTTTCTGAGGTCTTGGTTGATTTCTTTTGATTTTCCCATGATGTCAAGCAAAGAGGCACTGAGTTTGAAGGTAGGCCTTGAAATACATCCACAGGTACACCTCCAATTGACTCAAATGATGTCAATTAGCGTAACAGAAGCTTCTAAAGCCATGACATAATTTTCTGGAATTTTCCAAGATGTTTTAAGGAACAGTCAACTTAGTGTATGTAATCTTCTGACCCACTGGAATTGTGATACAGTGAATTATAAGTGAAATAATCTGTCTGTAAACAATTGTTGGAAAACTTTCTTGTCATGCACAAAGTAGACCAACTTGCCAAAACTATAGTTTGTTAACAAGAAATTTGTGGAGTGGTTGAAAAACGAGTTTTAATGACTCCAACCTAAGTGTATGTAAACTTTCGACTTCATCTGTATATATTTATAAAATAATACCTCATGATACGCTGTAGACCATACTATTTACCAAGAGTTTATCTGTATTTTTCTTTTCCTTCATACTCTCTTCTGCCTTAGTGAAGCAAAATGCTAGGATTACCCTGACTGGTCTCTGCCTGGGGTCTCCAAATCACTAAGTCCACCCCTAAACTCAGGCATTGTCTCTGCAACACACATTGTCCCCTCTGTGTGTGTGTGTGTGTGTGTGTGTGTGTGTGTGTGTGTGTGTGTGTGTGTGTGTGTGTGAATGGCATTGTCTTTCACAATTCTGCTTACAGAAGATCTCACACGATTCCAGGGGAGAGAATACAATAGGCTTGTAATACTGTCATACAGAAGTAATGTAATATGGAACCTGTCCTTTGTGTCTGATTAATCTCAATGCTAGTCACTGGGAAGTAAAAAACCTGAAGAAAGATAGGATTTCAATCCTAGTATAAGAAATGAAACACAAACTTGCCAGTTAGGCTGGGCTGAAGCCGAAAAAGAAAATAAATTCACATGGTCATCACAAGACCTAACTTTGCCCATGCTCTACCAAGGTTTTCCAGCAACGTAGTGTAATACATATAAAACGTATAAGCACAGGAGGTTGGTGGCACCTTAATTGGGGAGCAAAGGCTCGTGATAATGGCTGGAGTGGAGTAAATGTAACTTCCATGTGTTTGATGCCATTCCATCCGCTCCGTTCCAACCATTAGTATGAGCCGTCCTCCCCTCAGCAGCCTCCACTGCATATAAGGGTGGTTTTCCGTACTAAACTAACAAACAGTAGAGATTGTACCTTGGAAGTGCTTCTTAGTCCAGGGAAATCGGCCCATAGAGAGGCACTTGTTATTGATAAGTCACTAGATAAGGAGCTACACAGTACACTCTTTGTTAATAAAAAGTGATTATTAAGAACCTAAAAGGAGAATCCTTTTTGGTTCCCTTTCCACATATGGTTCTAAAGTGCCTTGCAAAAGTATTCACCCCCTTGGCATTTTTCCTATTTTGTTGCATTACAACCTGTAATTTAAATAGATTTTTATTTGGATTTATGTAATGAACATACACAAAATAGTCCAAATTGGTGAAGTGAAATGAAAAAAAATATTGTTTCAAAAAATTCTAAACAATTAGATACGCAAAAGTGGTGGGTGCATATGTATTTACCTAAATAAGATCTGGTGCAACCAATTACCTTCAGAAGTCACATAATTAGTTAGATTGCATACAGGTGGACTTTATTTGTGTCACATGATCTGTCACATGACCTCAGTGTATTTCTGAAAGGCACCAGTCTCCAACACCACTAAGCAAGGGGCACCACCAAGCAAGCGGCATCATGAAGACCAAGGAGCTCTCCAAACAGGTCAGGGACAAAGTTGTGGAGAAGTACAGATCAGGGTTGGGTTATAAAAAAATATCAGAAACTTTAAACATCCCACGGAGCACCATTAAATCCATTATTAAAAAATGGAAAGAATGTGGCACCACAACAAACCTGCCAAGAGAGGGCTGCCTACCAAAACTCACAGACCAGGCAAGGAGGGCACTAATCAGAGGCAACAAAGAGACCAAAGATAACCCTGAAGGAGCTACAAAGCTCCACAGCGGAGATTGAATTATTTGTCCGTAGGACCGCATTAAGTCATACACTCCACAGAGCTGGGCTTTATGGAAGAGTGGCCAGAAAAAATAAGCAAACACGTTTGGTGTTTACCAAAAGGCATGTGGGAGACTCCCCAAACATATGGAAGAACGTACTCTGGTCAGATGAGACTAAAATTGAGCTTGTCCGGCACAAACCCAACACCTCACATCCCCCAAGAACACTATCCCTAAAGTGAAGCATGGTGATAGCAGCATCATGTTGTGAGGAATGTATTTCATCGCAGGGACGGTGAAACTGGTCAGAATTGAAGGAATGATGGATGGCGCTAAATACAGGGAAATTCTTGAGGGAAACCTGTTTCAGTCTTCCAGAGATTTGAGACTGGGACAGAGGGTTAGTAGTTATACACGCTCAAGTTTTCATTTTTTTGTCTTATTTCTTGTTTGTTTCCCAATAAAATGTATTTTGCATCTTCAAAGTTGTAGGCATGTTGTGTAAATCAAATGATACAAACCCCACAAAAATCCATTTTAATTCCAGGTTGTAAGGCAACAAAATAGGAAAAATGCAAAGGGGGGTGAATACTTTTGCAATCCACTGTACATAAATGATTATACCAGGTACAAATAAGGGTTATTTTATGGGACAGCCAACCTTTTTTCTAAGAGTGTACATTTATTGTTGATGATTAAGTGTGTGAGTGCTCAGCCACAGTTGCAGATAAGAATCTTCTTAATACAACTTAAACAAAATATACCAGCTGCTAGTACCTTCACGAGGTGAAGAAATCAGACATTTCTTGTCCACAAGTCTTCAGGATAGGAATGTTGATCTAGCATCAGATTCCCCTTGTCCATGTGATGTTATTTGTTGTGAACAAAAGGCTAAACTGATCCTGAAAGAATTGCCACACTGGGGGAACCTTTCCAGTTCAAAAAGGTTCCTTGAGGAACCCCTCTGAAAAAGGTATTTGACGAATCCCTCTTGTAAAGGTATTATTTTTACCTTTTTAATAATATATTGTAGAGGTGGCAGCCTATCAGAAGATTGGAGGTGTGGCTTATTGGAGGTGTGACTTTCATATATGTATTTTTGGCCACCCGTTAGAGTAAATGTAATTTCTGTTCATCATGTTTAAGTTTGTACACTGCAAATTAAAATCTTCCTTAAATATGTATGCATATTACATATTCTAATATAATATTAATAATACTAACATTGCTGATTACTTAAAGTGGTAACTATTCCAACTTATTTTTTTTTTTTGGCACAGGCTTTTGAGGAACTTGGTGTTCAACCTTAACATGTGATGACAATACAACAGAGCAGATGAACCGGAATGACATTTACTCCACGGGTGGCCTAAAAATATACATCTGAAAGCCACTTTCATTTTGAATTTGAATGTTCTGGCATGTCTACCTACATGCCATTTGCTGGGAGAGTTGTTTGTCTGAAAAGGACCCTCCCCGGGAACATTTTGTTTTTCCCTTTTAGAATTTAACAAGACAGTCTGTGTGGGAATCATGACCCTAGGCACTGTGGTTACCTGTTGGTCGGGTTTCCGAGACTAAGCCCAGCCTTCACAGTCTTTATCATTGAGTCTGTGCCTCAGGAAAGTTTTTTTTTATTTATTTTTTTGTTTTTTTGGACTATCATTTCCTCCACCAGGCTAGATGGATGTCATATAGTACAATCTGTTTGTCTCCCCTCTTTCCGTAGGCCTAGGCTATTGGTTACACTGAAGACAAGGTTGTTTTTAATTATCTAAGTTTGTCAGTGTCATTTTGTACATTTTTGTGGTATTAAAAAATATTATAAATGTCTCCATGTAATGTGTTTAGAAAAGGCAAACATTTTCCTGGACCTCCTAAAATTGACCCCTGGGGCTGAGCCTCAAATGTGCCTCTATTCAGAATGGTCTTTTTAAATTTGTGAGTTCAATTAACTTTTAAGTTGTAAGTTAAATGAACATATTAGGCTGCAGTGACTACTACTGTTACCGAATGTAGGCTAGAGAGCCTGCAGGTCCCGACAGAGATCATTGCGGCGGTCAGACAACTTTTTTTTGTCCAGCTGATTATTTGGAAATTGTCTTTCTGCTTTGTATGCTGTAGCCTAGGCCAACCAATTGTATTAAATGCACATCTGTCGCGTTATTCGCCCTCATCATTGGCTTCATGTTCTGTAGTCTACCTCTCCTCGCCTAGTTGGGCATGCGAGATCAAGTGCACCTATGTGTGTGGTCTCAATACAATAGAGTAGGCTGCCTATGCATGGGCGGAGAATCACGTGGCAGTTATCTTTCCAAGGAAATTGACTTAAATATAATTTGTAGTGATGAGTCGTTCGCGAACGAGTCGGGCTCTTGTAGGTGAACGTTAGCAGCCGGCTCGCATATCAGAAGAGCCGAATCTATTTATAAAAAAATAAAGATATGAATAATCAAAATATTTACATGAATAGAATTAACTAATTCAAAGAGCGAAAAAATAAATAAAATAATATAGGCGTAAATGCTCAAGCGCACACATTTCGTTCTGACTGTCTGCTCAGACTAACAGCCTCACCTGTTGTTCCTGTCAATCAGACACGCAGTGTCAACCAATGAACCAACGATGCGTGAGGGAGGGCCGAGCCAACTCACTCAGTCACACACTTAGCAGCCGAGGAGAGAGAGGAAGGACAGCTGTGAAAACAACCGCTGGAAAATGAGTCGGAAGCACAGTAGCATTTGGATGCATTTTAATAATGTAGAAATGTTAGAGCACAGTGTAGAATTTGCCAAAACAAAATCTCATATAAAGCCGGTTCTACGCACAACCTACACCGGCATATGCGAACTGTGCACCCAACTATGAAGCTAGCTGTAGCGGAGCTTCGAGAAACTAGCAGGCCTGCTAGTGATAGTGGTGGAGCCAGCACCTCCACATGTGGAGATGTATCCACTCAGTCAAGTAGGCCTACTCCGTGACCCACAGCAACGCAGTCTTCTATGGACCAGTTTATGCCAAAGTCTGTCTGTAGCAAAACAAGGCCAAATTGATATTGCATTGGCTAAAATGATTGCCATTTTCGATCGTGGAGGACAGAGGTTTTAGAAATGATAGCAATAGTCTAAATCCAATGTACACAATTTCAAGCAGGAAAACCCTTTCAAAATCACTTATTCCACAACTGTACGAGAGCACACAGGCTTCAGTGTGGGAAAGAGTCCAAAAAGCTACTGCAGTTTGCCTGACCACTGACTGCTGGACATCAAGGGTAGCCACTACTTACATGTCGGTTACATGTCACTTCATTGAAGATTTTTCGATGTCTAGCTGTCTTCTGGACTGCTTTGAGTTCAGCTACAGACACACCTCAGAGAACTTGGCAGAGGGAACTGTTGAGTGGTCAGAGAATGGCAAGTAGATGGAAAAGTGGTCTGTTGTGTTAGCGACAATGCAGCTAACATAACCAAAGCCATGGAAATGTTAAAATGGACCCATCATCCATGCCTTGCCCACACAATCAACCTGATTGTAAGAGATGCTCTGAAGGTGATGAAGCCCACTGTGGACAAAGTGAAAGCAGCTGTGGAATACTTCCAGATGGGGATGCCTAAGTTGAAGCCTAAACAAGACTGCACTACAAGGTGGAATTCAACATTTTATATGTTGAAGCGGTTTCTTGAGTCAAAGGATGCCATCATCTCTACCCTGGCCATTGTCAATGCACCTGTTGATGCTCTGACCCAAGAGGAATGGGAGGTGGTGGAGGAGGTGTGCAGATGTAACCGATGTGAAATGGCTAGTTAGTTAGCGGTGGTGCGCGCTAATAGCGTTTCAATCAGTGACGTCACTCGCTCTGAGACTTGAAGTAGGGTTTCCCCTTGCGTTGCAAGGGCCGTGGCTCTTGTGGCGCGATGGGTAACGGTGCTTCGGTGGGTGTCAGTTGTTGATGTGTGCAAGGGTCCCTGGTTCGAGCCCGGGTTGGGGCGAAGAGAGGGACGGAACCTACACTGTTACACAGAGTCCTGGAACCCTTTGAGCAGGTCACTGTGGAGATCAGTGGAGAGAGGTACAGTAAGCAGTTATTACTACATCATTATTTAATCCAGTATTATATATGTATATGAGCAGTAGATGAGAATATAGTTTCAGGAGACAAAACATGAACCTGAACTAATAAGTTACTGTTCTCTCTTTTCAGCTATGTGACAGTCTCAAAAAGGATACTCCCGTGTAAGGGTCTGCAGCAATTCACAGCCAGCCGCCAGAGACAAGCAAATGTAACCACAGGACATGTGACAGAGCTGATGGAGACCCTATGTTCATCATTGGACAGAAAGTTCCACAGAATGGAATATAATTACGTGCTATCAGAAACCGCTGCCCTTGACCCCAGGTTTAAGAAGTTAGCCTTCTGTGATGCCAGAGCGATTGATGAGGCTCTTCAAAGAATAACCTCAGCAGCAGGGAGGGACAGCCCCAGCAGTCAGCTGGCTCAGGCACCAGGGCAACAGGAAGAAGAGGGATCAGATGGAGCAGAAGCACCAGCAGTAGTGCCGCAAACGTCTGCTGTTTGGATGCTGTTTGACGAGAGAGCAACTGGGGATGCAGCACGAAGGAATCCCTCAACAGAAGCCATAATGGAGGTCCGGTCCTTTTTGGAGGAGCCCCTCCAAAGAAGAACAAGGCCTCTGTCTACCCACAGCTTACTAAAGTCATGACAGGGAGACTCTGCATAGTGGCCACATCCATTCCCTCTGAGAGGGTCTTCTTGAAAACGGGACAAATAATTACTGACAGAAGAAACCGCATCAGCCCCTCAAGTGAGGCAGCTTGCATTTCTGAATGCAAATCTCTCATAAAAGAAAAATATGGTCAGCATTGCTGTGTGCTGCTGGTTATAACATGGCAATAAAGAAGAGAGAGAAAAGGGGGACCAGTTTAATGTTTTAAGTGGGATGCTGCAGTTTTGCACATTGTTATTTATTTGTCTTTGATAAGGTGCAATATTCTATTATTGTTCAGATTGTATTCGTTTTGAATTGTTACATTTATATGAACTTTGTTTATATACATAAAAAAAGTTATATTTAAATGCAAATGTTTAATAGCATTCTTTTTCATAACAAACCAATGCATATTTAAATACATTGTGTTTAAGGTAGAGTATGATTTAATTAGAATTGTTTTAACACCATCATAGTCAAACTATCAAACTGTTTGACTTGAAAAAATAGAAGAACATTTTTTTTAAGCAGCCAAAAGAGCCTGCTCTTTTTGGTGAGCTGAGCCGAACGAGCCGGCTCACTGAAAAGAGCCGGAATGTCCATCACTAATAATTTGGCTATAGTTTACTACAATGTCTTGTTAATGGAAAGAATTGGAGGGCGCTCAACTAACTTAAGGCCATGTGCAATAAAAACATATCATTGAAAAGGAAAAGGCGCAACGTGCGCATACCATTGTGAGCGAGCGTTGCGCATTTTCAATAAATATTGATTACCCATTTATTTGTCTCTGCCTGCAAATCGTTCCGCTCCTAAAATGTAGGCTATATGCTAAATGTAGCTCAAGAAACTGCAAGTGTCTGCTCTCTCTCCAACTCTGCTTTCTTTATACTACATCTATCCTATTGGCTGATAGGCCTATAGCCATGTACTGATTGCCTAATATAATGGGCCACGTGGAAATCTGGTCATTTAATAACTTTTTTTTTTGGGGGGGGGGGTTATTTTTGCACATTTTGATATTGCCTATAGGGCGTCAAATTGCTGGGACCATGGCTGGCAAGCGAACTGCTTCACATATGCCTAAAATAACATAGTGCATACCTGTAGCCTAGACCTCCTTATCACATTAGGAATTATGTCACGGTTGTCGTTGGTGAATGAGGACCAAAATGCAGCAGGTACGTGTATGCTCATTTTTAGATTTATTACCTTTCAAACGAACACTCCAAAACAACAAAACACGCAAATGACCGAACAACAAAACAGTCTGGCAAAGCATAGGGCTTTACACAGAACAATCACCCACCTCTCACAAACACAAACACACCCTTATATATGAGACTCTCAATCAAAGGCAGATAGACAACACCTGCCTTCAACTGAGAGTCCCAATCCCAATTAACCAACATAGAAACACACTCACCAGACTAGACATAGAAATACATAAACAGACTATAAACCAAAACCCCGGAAATACTAAATCAAACACCCTTAATCAAACACACCACCCTGAACCACATAAAACAAATACCCTCTGTCACGCCCTGACCAAACTACAAAACAATTAACCTTATATACTGGCCAGGACGTGACAAATTATATTTTATTGTTCCTCTGCAAATGCGACGATAAATGCATGCAATGGTTTATTATAAAGGTGAACTTTGATTCCCACCAACCATAACCATAGAAATAGAATTCCAAACATTGTGCAGTACGGCAAAACAAAATCTTAACTTTAATAATATAAATATTGCCTAACACATAATGCATTCAGGAGAAGAAGTTAATTACAAAGTGTCTTCAATATGGGTTATATACATAATAAGTGCTACTTGAAGTCACTATCAATTTCTTAGACGGCAAGGCATTTTAGGACACTGCTTGGGCTAACTGCTATAGACACTCAGACAAAGCAACAAAAAAATAGGGAAAATGTCATTGGATGCATTTGCACCATCATTATGATTTTGTTGGTGTTGGTACGGCCCATTATTTGATGGTTTAAAAAAGTTACATTTTGGTTCTGGATCTCAGACTATTCCTTTTTCTTCCTCTTCATCCTCAAACACCACCTCCTCAGCGGTGGCATCCTGGTACTGCTGGTACTCAGACACCAGGTCATTCATGTTGCTCTCGGCCTCGGTGAACTCCATCTCGTCCATTCCCTCTCCGGTGTACCAGTGCAGGAAGGCCTTGCGACGAAACATGGCGGTGAACTGCTCAGAGAGACGCTTGAACAGCTCCTGGATGGCTGTGCTGTTGCCTATGAAGGTGGCGGACATCTTGAGTCCAGGGAGTGGGATATTATACACCGCTGTCTTAATGTTGTTGGGGATCCAGTCCACAAAGTAGCTGCTGTTCTTGTTCTGAATGGCCAGCATCTGCTCGTCCACCTCCCTCATAGATATGTGACCCCGGAACACCATCGCTGCTGTGAGGTAGCGCCCGTTACGCGGGTTGCAGGCTGCCATCATGTTCTTGGCGTCGAACGCCTGCTGGGTGAGTTCAGGCACGGTGAGGGCACAGTACTGCAGGCCCCCCCTGTTAGTGAGCGGGGCGAAGCCCGGTATGAAGAAGTGCAGGCGGGGGAAGGGTACCATGTTGACGGCCAGCTTGCGGAGGTCGGCGTTGAGCTGGCCTGGGAAACGAAGGCATGTGGTCACCCCGCTCATGGTGGCCGACACCAGGTGGTTGAGGTCTCCGTAGGTGGGTGTGGGGAGCTTGAGCTTGCGGAAGCAGATGTCGTAGATCGCCTCATTGTCCATGCAGAAAGTTTCATCTGTATTATCTAGAAGCTGGTGAACAGAGAGGGTGGCATTGTAGGGCTCCACCACCGTTTCTGACACCTTAGGGGAGGGGACCACGCTGAAGGTGGCCATCATACGGTCGGGGTACTCCTCCTGGATCTTGTTGATGAGTAGGGTCCCCATGCCAGAGCCTGTGCCCCCGCCCAGGGAGTGGGTAAGCTGGAAGCCCTGGAGACAGTCACAGTTATCTGCCTCCTTCCTCACCACGTCCATCACTGCTTCCGCTAGCTCAGCTCCCTCCGTGTAGTGGCCCTTAGCCCAGTTGTTACCAGCTCCACTCTGACCTAGAGCATGGGGGGGAGATAAGGTAGTTTGTTATAAGGATAACTTAAGCTGGTTTATGGATGATTTAGGCAGCTATTAATGTACACAGTGAGCAAAATTGGTTTGGTGACATCATGACAAAGCAGAGACCCCCGCTGACCGAAGATGAAATTGTCCGGTTTAAAGAGGTGTCCTATGTGTCCACAGCGCACACTGTCCATGGTTCCTGGCTCCAGGTCCACTAGGATGGATCTGGGGACATATTTGGAGACTGGGGCGAGACAATCACACAGAGACAAGTGATTAGGGGAATGGACTGGATAAATGTGTACATTGCTGCATGTAATTCCCTAATACATTTTAGAACGCAATGAGAATTACTTTGATCACTGTTACTACACTAAACATTTTATTGATACACTAATGTAAATACGCAAGGGATGTTTACAGAGATTGACATAGAATGTTGACTCCTGTATCAAAGACACAGAGAGAGACTCACACGGGGATTCGTTGAAGTAGACACTGATCTTGTCCAGCTGAAGTTTTGAGTCGCCCACATAGTCCCCAGTGCAGTTGATTCCATGCTCCTCACTAATCACCTCCCAGAACTAGACAGAGAGCACACAGTCAAATCTAACCAAACACCACTGAAAAATAATGATATTGATGATAGAAAGAGGGAGAACAAGACAGTGATAGAGAGAGGGGGGGACTGAGTACTGAGGTTGAATTTGTATCTCTTTATATTATACATCACCTTTGCGCCGATCTGGTTGCCACACTGGCCAGCTTGAATGTAAACGATTTCTCGCATCCTTTCCTTTGTGCAATGTGTATTTATTCGCTTGCGGATGTCAGAGAGCCCTGATCCCAGTCTCACACCAAGGTAAAGTGTTTGGGATGTGTTGAATGGACTGTTGACCGGACAATTTCTCTTCCACTTCTATTGGACGCCTGTGGGTTTGGCGTGTAGGACTGAGTGGGGTTGCATCCTGGAGCACGGCACTGACTTTAAAATCTATTGGTCTGCATTGTACTCACACAGAGCCTAGTGAGGGATTAGTAGTTAGCACCTGCAGAAGTATTGGACCAGAACCACCACTAGCTACCCCTCAACTGAACATTGCATACATAGTTCTCGTAGTCCTCTGTGACCCCTTGCAGTGTTAGCGACAGCTGCTAAATTCTGTGTTTGATTGTCAGTGTGAGTAAGCCTCCAACGCTAATTAGCCACGCAGTATGGGCTAGCCCGCTAACTTCCTGTCCTGCGAGCAATACAGCTGGATAAATTGGTGCTTTAGCAGGGGCCACCCTTTTCCCTATTTAGTGATCTACATGGGCCCTGGTCAAAAGTAGAGCACTATAAAGGGAATAGGGTTGCCATTTGGTATGCAGATGCTGTATGAAGCAGGCCCTAGGTACATAGGTTACTGCTGAAGCACTTTCAATCGTGAAATGCTTACTTACGAGCCATTCCCAACTAAAATTAAAATATAAAAAATAACACGAGGAATAAAATACACAAGAATTAAGCTATTTACAGGGAGTACCAGTACCATATCAATGTGCAGGGGTACAAGGTGTTTGTTTGATGTACATACTTTTTTACAGTACCAGTCAAAAGTTTGGACACACTCATTCCAGGGTTTTTCTTTATTTTAACTTTTTTCTACGTTGTAGAATAATAGTGAAGACATCAAACCTATGAATTAACACATATGGAATCATGTAGTAACCAAAAAAGTGTTAAAACAAATCAAAATATATTTTGGATTCTAGATTCTTCAAAGTAGCCACCCTTTGCCTTGATGACAGCTTTGCACACTCTTGGCATTCTCTCAACCAGCTTCACCTGGAATGCTTTTCCAACTGTCTTGAAGGAGTGGAATGGTGTACTTACTGTGAATCTTAAGATGAATGCACAAACTGTAAGTCGCTCTGGATAAGAGCGTCTGCTAAATGACTAAAATGTCAAATGTAATGACTAAAGTGACTGAAATGTAAAAGTGTAAAATAGTCCTGCTGTGTTAACACAACCTAACACATATCTTTATGAGATCCATCTCTGTGTGTTTGATCTTCTTCCTTTCCTACCACATCTGATCAATGGAGAGTTCTTACAGATCCTGTTCTGTCGCTGTTACTTCACTCATTTGAAAACGGTACCCTTGGATCCTCTATTCTGTGCACATTTGTTATTATCAATGTTGTTTTCCCCTCAACTGCCAGTCATCCCAATTTTCTAAGAATGTGTTATCACACAGCTAATCTTGGGTTCACTTGGGGATTGCAGTGGTATGATTCCAACATATTTTGTTTTAGGAAAAAAATTCAAAATTATTCTCCAGCAAAGTCATTTAAAATCATACCCAAACCATGTGCAGGCGAGCCACCACGCCCTGAACCCTGAACTCAAACAAAACAAGCATTTTAAATGTTCTTGTTTTGCTCTGCTAATATGGAGTTAAAACCTGTGCACAAAACCTGCCTTGAGGACCATTTTTAATTTACAGAAAGGGGTAGGCCTACATGGAGGAATTTTGGGAAGGGACATGGTTTAAACATTTCAGTCTAGGGGAGGGTTTAGTGTTTTCATTTCAGCCTATGGGAGGTTTTAGTGTTTTTTTTATTTCAGCCTGCCTAGAGGAGGTTTTAGTGGGGGTTTTTTCAGCCTAAGGGAGGGTTTAGTGTTTTTATTTCAGTCTAGGGGAGGGTTTAGTGTTTTTATTTCAGTCTAGGGGAGGGTTTAGTGTTTTTATTTCAGTCTAGGGGAGGGTTTAGTGTTTTTATTTCAGCCTAGGGGAGGGTTTAGTGTTTTTATTTTAGTCTAGGGGAGGGTTTAGTGTTTTTATTTCAGCCTAGCGGAGGGTTTAGTGTTTTTATTTCAGTCTAGGGGAGGGTTTAGTGTTTTTATTTCAGTCTAGGGGAGGGTTTAGTTTTTTTTATTTCAATCCAGGGGAGGGTCTTGTAATTTTTAATTGATAAAAGTTAAATATTTCCAAATGTTTTAGAATGATTTGCTAATAATTATATCTCAGATTTCCTGATGCCGACCCTAATCACTCTGTCTGGTCATTAGTATAACATAGCCTCTCAACCGGACAACTAATTAGAGCAGATGCTATACTGCTGAGTCAGGTTCACACACACAGGCAGGCGCACCCACAGGCACCCACAGGCACACACGCACCCACAGGCACACACGCACCCACAGGCACACACACACCCACAGGCACACGCACACACAGTGAGCGGCAGAGCACAAGCTGTGTCACTGGGTCGACATGTAAGAGGGCACTTTCATAAATTATTATTAATTCTTTATCTCTCATCCCTCCTCTCATCCCTCCCGTTCTCTATCTCCCCCCAGGTCTGTTGGGCTGCAGGCGTTTCCAGTCCTCAGTAGTGAACTACAGTACTCTGCTACTAGAGGAGGACAGGGGTCTTCTCTATGTGGGGGCCCGGGGGGCCGTGTTCTCTCTCAACGCCACAGACATCTCAGACAGCACAGCTCGCACTGTAAGAGAGCGAGCGAGAGAGCAAGAGAGAGAGAGCGAGATTGTGCATGCGTGTGATTTCAGGGAACTTACAGTAGAGGATTTAGGATCCTACCACTCCCACTATTTTATACTAAACATCTTTATTGCAAGGTTAACAACCCCACCTTGAGTCATTGGCTAGGTCCTAATTATCACTCCTTCCTCCCAAAGTGTGCACTTGTTCACTTTCCTCCAATGATTTGAAAGACATGACTGATATAAAAAAATGTGGGTCATGCCTACACCAATCCAATGCTTTTCAGATTTGTGGGAACTGGGAAGTAGTGAACGAGTGTACACTTCAGGAAAAGGGAGATATTATTAGGACGCAGTGACTGTCTCTCCAAGAACATTAGCCCACTGTCTAGTTATCCTTAAGGGCACAAAATGATGATCTTCTGTCACTTAATCTAGCCACACTAGGACAGAAACTCAACGCCCTGTTTTACCTGACACCCTGCCATAAAACTGTTGTAAACTTAGTTAGCCAAGAACCCTTGTTAACGTTCCACTAACATAGTATAGATGCTTCCCAAAGATCCAGTAGTAGACGTGTGTGATAGATTTGTACAGATTAAACAGATCAAACTGTCATGAACAACACTCTCTCCCTTTTTCCCTTTCTCTCGCTCTCTCTCTCTTTCTCCTATCAGATTGAATGGGAAGCCTCGACGGAGCAAAAACAGCAGTGTCTGAGCAAAGGGAAAGACAATAAGGTAGCCATCTTTATTTCTTCATATCCCAGCTAGTGTGCATCTTCTCCTTAGAGCACAACCTAGCCCTCTCTCTCTTTCTTATTCTCTGTGATAGGTTTATTATTTTGCAGAGTGCCTTCATCACAACCTCTCTCTCCAGCTCTCTTCCTCACCCTCTCTTTATCTCCCTCTCTCTTCTAAGGAGGTTTCAATCTACTCATCTCAACGTTTCTTTCTCTCCCTCTCTCGCCATCTCTCATGTCTCATACAGTCTCTCTTTTAACGTATTCTCTCTCTCAACAGACAGAGTGTTATAACCACATCAGGTTTCTCCAGAGATTTAACTCAACTCATCTCTACATGTGTGGGACTTACGCCTTCAGACCTCTCTGTGCATACATAGTAAGGAATCTAAACATACTAAGTCATAGAATGAACATGCATAAAAAGTGTCATAATAATTTCTCAATGGGTTATTTGGTATTCTATCTCCTTCAAGGTATTGTGTCGGTCGATTCTCTCCCCCTTCCACAGTAATTGACACAATATGAAACATATTATGCTATACGTGGATGTCGATTAAGGAATCTCTGATTCAGAGGGGTTGGGTTAAATATGGAAGACATTTCAGTGGAAGGCAGTCAGTTGTACAACTGACTAGGTATCCCCCTTTTCCCTTATAGCACTGTGTCACTAGCCGCCCTAACCTCCTGTTCTCATGTGTAGGATGAGGGGAGGTTTAAAGTGTCATCTGAGTTTGAGGAGGGCCGAGAGAAGTGTCCATATGGACCTGCTACAGGCTACACTGGCCTCATCGTAGGTAAGACAACCATTCTTAGACCCTGTATACATGACTTCCTTTATTGAGATGTGTTCTGTCACCAAACATGAGATCCAATGTTTTGGCCAGGTGTAGATGTAAAAAAATATATATATACATTTTTAATTTGAACACAAATTTTAAAACAATTATTATTCTTTTTTATTTTTTTGGGTGGTATTTTTCACTATTTTTTTATTTATGCTCAATGCTGATGTCATACTTGTTCTGAAATGTAAACCTACCAATAACCATTGCTGTTCCTGTATTGGTCCAGACCAGCAGATGTACACAGCGTCTCAGTATGAGTTCCGGGGCTCTCCGGACGTCCGACGTAACTTCCCCTCCCCCACAGTGAGGACAGAGGAGGCACCCACACGCTGGTTAGATGGTGAGTACCCTGGGGCTAGAAGAGATCCTTACAAAGAACACATGCTGGTTAGATGGTGAGTACCCTGGGGTTGGATCAAATCCTCTCAAAGGACCTATACCTATGAGCCCTCCCTCCCTCCCTCCTGGTTCTTTGGCCATTATGGTCCTTTTCAAAGATCTATTCGAATGCTTATTTTGATGCTCAAGTCACCAGGTCTTCAAAGAAGACTGAAGCAGCACCTTCTGTTCTGCCTGTTACTTAAAAGGATAGGTTTTATTTGCATGAACAGTTTTAATTAATTTCTAAGTGAAGGGTTGGCATGTTTCATTACTCTGTGTGTTTCTTTGTTCCCCAGAGGCTGACTTTGTGGGCAGTGCCCTGGTGAGGGAGAGTGAGGGCAGTACCACCGGAGATGACGATAAAATCTACTACTTCTTTACTGAGAAGAGCCAGGAGCAGACACCATACTACAGCCACATTAGAGTGGCACGGGTTGGACGAGTCTGTAAGGTGAGGAGAGGTGTGAGGAGGGTGTGGGTTGGGAGGGAGGGTGGGAGGGTGAGAAGAGCCAGGAGTAGACACCATATGAAGCCAGGAGAGAGTGGTGAGGAGGGAGAAAGAGATGAAGGAAGAGCGGGGTAGGGTGGTGCTGTGGGCATTAGGCACTGACTTACTGTACCAGGGTAAGGACTTTTAGACACTGAAGAAAATGTCAAAGTGAAATATTTGTTGAGGACAGGTGTCAAAGGATCTGATTTGATCGGCTTAGATACCACCTGGTCAACACATCTGAGCATTGTGCTCCTGAAAAACCGCTTGCCCTCGACTTTAGTAGAAAGAGAGAGTGTGTTTTGATGTCTACGTTGCCTCTGGCTTGCCCTCTGAGCACTGTGTGTGTGTGTGTGTGTGTGTGTGTGTGTGTGTGTGTGTGTGTGTGTGTGTGTGTGTGTGTGTGTGTGTGTGTGTGTGTGTGTGTGTGTGTATGTGTGTGTGCTTCTCAGCAGCAGATAACACTCTTGACTGCAGAGTGCACTTGATGTCTAGTGTGTATCACCCCTCTCAACAGGGTTGCTAATGGGCTTTCACAGGGCAGTGCTGTTGCTAAGCAGACACAGATGCAAACACACACACTCCCATGGCTATGCTCCGGAGAAGCTGTAGATTGAAAAAGTAAACAACCTTGCAGATACGATAACCTCCCTTGACCCTCGTTTGTGCCCAAGAAAGGTATGTTCTCTGGACTTAGTTTAGGTTGTCCATATGTTGAGTGCTAACCTTATTTCTCCTCCTGCTCCCTCTTTTTCTCTTTCATCCTCCTCTTCTCCCCTGTCCTCTTCTCGCTCCCCCTCATCTTCTCCTCTCCCTCCATCCTCCTCTCCCCCCCCCTCCCTCCTCCTCCCTCTCTCGTAGGGAGACCGTGGAGGTCTTCTGACCCTCCAGAAGAGGTGGACATCGTTCCTGAAGGCCAGACTGGTGTGTTCCCTGCCGGAGTATGACTTCCACTTCAACGTGTTGAGGAGTGTGTACACGCTGTCGGGGGACACACCTCACGGCACGCTGTTCTACGGCATCTTTGGACTCGAGTGGTGAGTAGTAGTAGAACTATATATATATATATGATATATATATATATATATATATATATATCAATGATGGGTTGGCTGTGTGTATGAGAGACCACAATGTCTTCTGACTGTCTGAGTATCAGGTGATATAGTAGCTCAGCTCTGGTCACCAACGCTCTCTCCCAGTCTTTTTTTTCCATTCCCTTAAAGGGCCCCATTCCTTCTTTTGTTTACCTCTCCTTCTCTTCTCTCCCACTCATACCTTCTCTTATCCTTCACGCCTACACTCTTCTCGTTCTCCCTCTCTCTGTTCACCTCACTCCCTTTTTTACTTGTCAAAGGAGACGGAGCTTCTCTTGATTAGCTTTGAACATTTCTCTTTGTCACCATGCCCCCTGCTCTCTCTCTCTCTCTCTCTCTCTCTCTCTCTCTTTTCATCTCCTCTATGTCAATCTCTGATCTATTTTAGCTGTCGCTGTAGTAACACCTAAGGTTTACTGCTGGCGGGCGGGCGTGTGTGGGTGCGTGGGTCTGTGTGTGCGTGGGTGTGTGGGTGGGTGCGTGCGTGGGTGGGTTCGTGTGTGACCCAGGTCAATGAACATATCCATTGGGAGAGAGAGATGTTTATACTGTATCAGTTTGTGACGTGTCCTCTCTGAGTGCTGTAGTGTTTACAGACCATGTCCCTGGAGACAGCACTGTTTGTATTAGGAACCTAGCTTTGAGCTCTCCTGGATTGGAACAGTCACTTGTACCTCTTCGACCAGACCTGGTCCAAATAGTATTCGTTTTCTCTCCAATATTTTATCCAGCCTAATGAAACCAGTGGAATAGATGGAATAGTCCCAAACCCCATTTCTTTATATGGGATATCACAAACTGTTTAGGGCAGTGTAACTGTTGATCATATCAACTCAATGTCTTCGTATGTTACGGCAACCTTAAAACTGTGTGTGTGTGTGTGTGTGTGTGTGTGTGTGTGTGTGTGTGTGTGTGTGTGTGTGTGTGTGTGTGTGTGTGTGTGTGTGTGTGTGTGTGTGTGTGTGTGTGTGTGTGTGTGTGTGTGTGTGTGTGTGTGTGTGTGTGTGTGTGTGTGTGTACTATAGGAAGAACGTGAAAGCGTCGGCAGTGTGCCAGTTTTCTCTGTCTGAGCTCCAGCGGGCCTTTGATGGGCCCTACATAGAGAACCAGGACTCTGGAGCAAAATGGAGCGAGTTCACTGGCAAGGTCCCTGACCCACGACCTGGATCAGTGAGTGTCACACACGCACACGCCTCGTCTTTTGCTCTCCAAGCAGACTTCTATATAACAGGCCCAGTCAGGTCTTCTGAGTTGCTGATCTAACGTTTCCCCCAATCTATCTCCTCTTTCCCCAGCATCCCAACATCCAATATACTGAGTCTAAATCCTCACATGAAGAACTGGGCAGAGGGAGAGATTGAGACAGTAAAGGGTTGGGAGGGAGACAGATTGAGGAGAGAGGGGTTTATAAAAACAGAGTGATAAACAGACTAAGAGGAGGAGGGACTGGGAAGGAGAGAGAGGAAAGATGGAAAAAGTGATCATAGAGCTGAGCGGCAGCATCTTGGATGAGGATCAAATGGAAGGAGCTTATGTCGTTGAAAGCCATTTTCTATGGTGATTATTGCTGGGCCGAGACTCGGCGACAGTTATGATGATGACTTATTATGGCTTCCAAAGGCATGACATCATTAATGAGACGGGTCGTGATCTACAGTAGTGTCGTTTCAATGCTGAAAAGCTTAATTTCCGCTCTCTGGGTCTAGCTGTGAAATTGGGTAGAGGAAGTAACGGTTCTGGGTCTTAACTGTAGTGGCAGTGTCAAAGCCTCTTAGCAGAGTTGGCAATGACATCTTACAGAGGACAAAGTCAGAGAAGTTGTTCCCTTAGTCAGGTGGAGAGAGATAAGCAGCTTACACAGATGCACACACTGACTTTTCAACTCATAGTGGACTATAGGCCACAGGAGGCTGCTGAGCGGAGGACGGCTCATTATAATGGCTGGAATGGAGTAAATGGAATGGTATCTAACACGTGTTTGATGAGTTCGATTACCATTCCATTCATTCCATTACAGTCATTACTATGAGCCCGTCCTCCCCAATTAAGGTGCCACCAACCGCCTGTGCTATTGGCCTACTATGGACTGTAGACTCAGAGGTCTTGCCTTGTATACTATAAACTCACAAGGCTATACTGTAAGGGACGGCTATATCTTCCACTCATCTCTCTCTATCTATGTACAGTATCTATCCCCCATTCATTTATTCATCCATCCATCCATCCATTTCTTTTCCTGTGTATAACAGGCAATTTGAGAGCCAGAGGCATCAACTCTACCTCTTTCTCTCCTCTATCCCTCTCTCTTCTGAATGTATTTTTTCTTAATCCCTCGCTCCAGTGTATAAACGACCAGTTGAGATCTAGAAGTGTCAACTCCTTCCTCTCATCCTCCTCTCTCTCCATCCTTCTCATCCCCTCTTCCCTCGTCTACAGTGTATAACAGACCAGTTGAGATCCAGAGGTATCAACTCCTCCACCTCCCTGCCAGACGACGTGTTGAACTTTGTGAGGAGACACCCTCTGATGTCCCAGCAAGTCATGTCTACAGAGCAGCGCCCCCTGTTGTTCAGGAGGACCACCGACTACACCCAGCTGGCGGCTCACAGGGTGGAGGGGCTGGACGGGCAGAACTACCATGTACTGTTCATGGGCACAGGTTGGTGGGGGTGTAGGGAGGGGGAGGGTTATGGGGGTAAGGGGTGTGCTTGTGTTATGCTGTGTGTTTGCGTACATGTGATTCGTTTGTGTGTCACTAGGCAGTCAATCATCCCAGTAAAGGAATGGAACAGACTTCAAACCAAATGTGCAGTACATCCCATTGTATGTGTGTGTGTCGTGACCCTGTCTCTGTCTCCTGTTTCAGACGATGGCTGGCTGCACAGAGCTGTGGAGGTCAAGGGTCATCTACACATCATAGAGGAGCTTCAGCTGTTTGATCAACCACAGCCTGTGGATAGCCTGGTCATCTCACACACACAGGTACACACTCACAAACGGACGTGCAGACGCGTGTAAACACACACACAGATGCACGTTTTCATTCACACGGCTAGTATTATGTTTTGTTTATTGTTATTCTAAGTGAAGAACCGCTAACCCAGATCCACTGCTGTCGGCTTTTGCTCTAGCCCATTTTCAATAACACAGAGACGCTCCCTCTCTCTCTCCCCTCTAGATGAGTGTGTATGTAGGTTCTCCCTCTGGTGTGGTCCAGCTGCCTCTCTCCACCTGTAGCAGGTACACCTCCTGTTACGACTGTGTCTTCTCCCGGGACCCTTACTGTGGCTGGGATGGACAGGACTGTGTGGACATCACAGCACAGACTGACAGGTGTGTGTGTCATCACATCACTGTCAGGTGATGGGGTTGAGTAATATCATTCTAGCTGGTGCCCTTGTGTCTGTCTGTGTGTTTGATTTGACTTATCTTATCTTCTGTCTGTGTTGCAATCTCCGCAATGCATTCACAACTGTTGCGTAATGCTGAACTGGGCGTAATGTTTGTTGTTGACTGTGCTGGTGAACGTGACATAAATAGTTGTGTGTGGGCACTTGATGACAGGCTAACAGTCTGTCCTCCTCTCCTCTCTCCTCCTCTCCTCTCTTGTCAGGTCTAACCTGAGTCAGGACGTCCTGTATGGAAACAGAGGATGTGACAGCGACACAGCAGACGGTATGCAGACACACACAGACAGGCCTTATCTGACCATACTTAGTTGTATTGTCATGCAGATGTATTTTATCTGGAAAGTTGAGGGATTTACAGAAATGATAAGAGTTGTGTTAATATTTGAAAGTTTGTTATGCATACTGTCTCTGCAGCACCCTCATTTCCATAGCATCTCTATTCATATTTCTGATAGGTCTGGAGAGAACTTTCAGAAGAGAATCTGACTTATACATTGATGTACTCTACATACTAAGTTAGAAAATACTATGCAATTCAGGATTTGAGATCCTCAAGCTTTTCTGATTACGATGCAATTATTTTAAATGGGAGAAAGTAACATATTGAATTCTTTATGCACCAGTGATTTTAGAGTCATACAGTGAGGGAAAAAAGTATTTGATCCCCTGCTGATTTTGTACATTTGCCCACTGACAAGGAAATGATCACTCTATCATTTTAATGGTAGGTTTATTTGAACAGTGAGAGACAGAATATAAAAATGTAAAACATTTTAAAAAACGCATGTCAAAAATGTTATAAATTGATTTGTATTTTAATGAGGGAAATAAGTATTTGAGCTGAGATTAGGAGCACACTCTTAAAGGGAGTGCTCCTAATCTCAGTTTGTTACCTGTATAAAAGACACCTGTCCACAGAAGCAATCAATCAATCCGATTCCAAACTCTCCACCATGGCCAAGACCAAAGAGCTCTCCAAGGATGTCAGGGACAAGATTGTAGACCTACATAAGGCTGGAATGGGCTACAAGACCATCGCCAAGCAGCTTGGCGAGAGGTGACAACAGTTGGTGCGATAATTCGCAAATGGAAGAAACACAAAAGAACTGTCAATCTCCCTCGGCCTGGGGCTCCATGCAAGATCTCACCTCGTGGAGTTGCAATGATCATGAGAACGGTGAGGAATCAGCCCAGAACTACACGGGAGGATCTTGTCAATGATCTCAAGGCAGCTGGGACAATAGTCACCAAGAAAACAATTGGTAACACACTACGCCATGAAGGACTGAAATCCTGCAGCGCCTGCAAGGTCCCCCTGCTCAAAAAGCACATATACATGCCCGTCTGAAGTTTGCCAATGAACATCTGAATGATTCAGAGGATAACTGGGTGAAAGTGTTGTGGTCAGATGAGACCAAAATGAAGCTCTTTGGCATTAACTCAACTTGCCGTGTTTGGAGGAGGAGGAATGCTGCCTATGACCCCAAGAACACCATCCCCGCCGTCAAACATGGAGGTGGAAACATGCTTTGGGGATGTTTTTCTGCTAAGGGGACAGGACAACTTCACCGCATCAACGGGACGATGGACAGGGCCATGTACCGTCAAATCTTGGGTGAGAACCTCCTTCCCTCAGCATGACAATGACCCAAAACACACGGCCAATGCAACAAAGGAGGGGCTCAAGAAGAAGCATATTAAGGTCCTAGAGTGGCCTAGCCAGTCTCCAGACCTTAACCTCCCTGGGCAAGGTGGGACGCTTGTCAACAGCCAGTGGAATGAAATACAAATACGCGTGGCGCGAAATACAAATACGTCATAAATGCTATAACTTAAATTTCTCAAACATATGACTATTTTACACCATTTTAAAGACAAGACTCTCGTTAATCTAACCACACTGTCCGATTTCAAAAAGGCTTTACATCGAAAGCAAAACATTAGATTATGTCAGGAGAGTACCCTGCCAAAAATAATCACACAGCCATTTTCAAAGCAAGCATATATGTCACAAAAACCAAAACCACAACTAAATGCAGCACTAACCTTTGATGATATTCATCAGATGACACTCCTAGGACATCATGTTATACAATACATGCATGTTTTGTTCAATCAAGTTCATATTTATATCAAAAACCAGCTTTTTACATAAGCATGTGATGTTCAGAACTAGCATACCCACCGCAAACTTCCGGTGAATTTACTTACTCACGATTAACGTTCACAAAATACATAACAATTATTTTAAGAATTATAGATACAGAACTCCTTTATGCAATCGCGGTGTCAGATTTTAAAATAGCTTTTCGGCGAAAGCACATTTTGCAATATTCTGAGTAGATAGCCCGGCCATCACGGCTAGCTAATTTGACACCCACTAAGTTTGGCCCTCACCAAACTCAGATTTACTATAAGAAAAATTGGATTACCTTTGCTGTTCTTCGTCAGAATGCACTCCCAGGACTTCTACTTCATCAACAAATGTTGTTTTGGTTCGAAATAATCCATAGTTATATCCAAATAGCTCCGTTTTGTTCGTGCGTTCAGGTCAGTATCCGAAGGGTGATGCGCGAGCGTATTTCGTGACAAAAAAAAATCTAAATATTCCATTACCGTACTTAGAAGCATGTCAAACGCTGTTTAAAATCAACTTTTATGCGATTTTTCTCGTAAAATAGCGATAATATTCCAACCGGGCGACGTTGTATTCATTCAAAGAGAGAAAGAAAAACATGGAGAATTCACATGAACGCGCATCTCCAGTGTCACTGTTCTCAGCCTGACCACTCACAAAATCTCCTGCTGTTTTTTGCCCAGAGACTGGAGAGACGTCATTCCACTTTCTGGCGCCTTCTGAGAGCCAATGGAAGCCTTAGAAAATGTCACGTTACAGCAGAGATGCTGTATATTCGATAGAGATGCCGCAGAAGGAGAACAAATTGTCAGACAGGGCACTTCCTGTATGTAATCTTCTCTGGTTTTGGCCTGCCATATGAGTTCTGTTATACTCACAGACACCATTCAAACAGTTTTAGAAACTTTAGAGTGTTTTCTATCCAAATCTACTAATTATATGCATATTCTCGTTTCTGGGCAAGAAACCGGGTACGGCCGGGTACGTTTTTTATCCGGCCGTGCAAATACTGCTCCCTAGCCCCAACAGGTTAATCCCATAGAAAATCTGTGGAGGGAGCTGAAGGTTCGAGTTGCCAAACGTCAGCCTCGAAACCTTAATGACTTGGAGAAGATCTGCAAAGAGGAGTGGGACAAAATCCCTCCTGGGATGTGTGCAAACCTGGTGGCCAACTACAAGAAACGTCTGACCTCTGTGATTGCCACCAAGTACTAAGTCATGTTTTGCAGAGGGGTCAAATACTTATTTCCCTCATTAAAATGCAAATCACTTTATTACATTTTTGACATGCGTTTTTCTGGATTTTTTGTTGTTGTTGTTATTCTGTCTCTCACTGTTCAAATAAACCTACCATTAAAATTATAGACTGATCATTTCTTTGTCAGTGGGCAAACGTACAAAATCAGCAGGGGATAAAATACTTTTTTCCCTCACTGTATATGCAGTCTGATAAGTTGTATAGAAGTTGCATATAACTCCCAAACACATAGTACAATGTCGTGGGCCTTTTAGTGTCTATTCTGAAATCCATAACACTATATCAGTCTTATTGTGAGAGGATACTCATGTTGTATGTGTGTTGCCTTTCATTCAGAGCTGGTCCAGCACCGGAGCCGGTCTGTGATGGTGGGAGATGACGTGCTGCTCCAGTGTGAACTCGGCTCCAACCTGGCAACCCCAGTGTGGACTCTGGGCGGGTCAGAGCTGCAGGGCTACGGCCTGGACTCCGGCTTCAGAGTGGGAAACGATGGCCTCCTGGTCATTGAGTCCCGACCTGAGCAGAGCGGCGAGTACACCTGCCACGCCCTCGAGAACGGCATCCGGATTGCCGTGGTTACGTACTCTGTGACAGTTCGTTTAGACATGCCCCAACCCCAACCCCCTCCCCCGCCCATGGACCCCACCAAGGAAGACTACTCCTACTACACCCCCTGGGACTCTGACTCATCCACCCTTGACCCCCCTCCAGCCAGCGCACCCCCCTCCACAGAGAGGCCCCTGCTACCCCCTCCCCCGGCCCATCTCCCCCCCACCTCGGAGCTGCTCTCCCCCAGGAGCATGGAGGCTATGTACCTGTCCATGATCACCATCCTGGGGGGTCTGTGTCTGGTTCTCACCGTGGTTCTCCTCTACGTGGGCTTCTGTCTTCGGGGCGGCCACAGGGGGAAGTACTCTCTCCGCGCTGCCGCCGCCGCCTCTGCCAATCACACGGACAGGAAGAAAAAACACAGGAAGCAGCATCAGAAACGGCACAGTAGCTCCGCCCACCTAGAGCTCAAGACCATCTCCAGCCACTGTAATGGGAATGGGATCTGTAATGGCAACGGTGTCTCCAAACAACCGGGGGACGGTGACGCGCATGAAGGGGGCTTCCTCCAGATCGTCCCTGGGGAGGGCCAGTCGTCCCCCAACAAGGACCCCCCACCCCCTGCCCCTCCTCTCCCCCCGCCTCCTCAGACCCCCCACACCGCCCTCAACCAATCAGAGTGTGACTTGCAAGACTTCCCCAGCCCCAACGGCCTATCGGCGACGTTACCCAGTGTCTTGCGGAGGATGCACGGTAACAGCTACGTATTGTTAAGACAGAGTGAAGCAGACAGCAGCTCTCCTCTCTGCTACTCCTTCACTGAGGAACTCAACAGGATCCTAGAGAAGAGGAAGCACACACAGCTGCTGCCCAAACCGGACGAGAGCTCTGTGTAGTAGAGGGAATCTGTGTATGGGAGGTAGCTCCCCCTGTGGTGGGAGGACTGAACTGGGACATTAATATAGGCCATTTAGCAGAGCCAAAGCGACTTACATCAGTGAGTACATACATTTTGTATTGGTGGCCCCAGCGACAATTGAACCGGTCATTACATGCTGAAGGGCCTGTTGTAAGGCTCTGATTTTATCTCCTTCTCCACGTCAAGAACAGTAATAGTCATCGGGAGGAACTTGAGAAACTGGCCCCAAACCGAGGTGTGTAGAGATCATTTGTGGATGACCCATGCTGCTCACAGAGTAAATGGGCTCTAGGCAAGTCTATATAACAGCAGCTAGCCTGAACTGAATTATGAGAGAGGGAGATAGCCTGCCATTTGTCCTACTTAAAGGCCCAGTGCAGTCAAAATGCTTTTTACCTGTGTTTTGTATAATATTGTACAACAGTTGATGAAACTAACACTGTAAAAGTGTGACATTTTTTAATCAGTGTTATTTCCTGATATTTGCTAGTTGGAAATACAGTCGTCTAATCAACCTGTTTGCATTGGCGGGAGTTTCGGCCTGCCTGGTGACATCACCAAGCGGTAAATTAGTTAATAGACCAATAACAAAGAGAGTTTCTAACCTCTCTGCCAATAACAGCTAGTTTTAAGTTTTCCCCTCCCCACACAGACCACTCCTAGACAGTCCTAACAAAAGTCTTGCTTGAAAAATGGTTATTTGCTAAAAAAGCAGTTTTTGTCCATTTTAAGGTAAGGTACTTAATTGTTACCTAGAAATGATTGGATATTGATATAAAAACTGCTGCAATGGGCCTTTTTTAAAGTTTTTGCACCACTGAAAATGGGCACACATCTAATGAGTCGCTTGCATGTGGGTTGGAATAACAACTATGTTTCAAAAGAGGAGATTTCTGCACAATATTCAACCTTCCTAGGAGCTATTCTTGTATTGCTTTCTCCTGTTTGACACCCAAAGCCATGGGTTACAGTGAGGACTCACATAAGATAAGCCTGCCTAGAAGAGACAGAGAGAACCTACCTCAACTCTGCAAAACTTAGCAGGCTAGAGCTAACCCAGATCAAGTCAATACGGCTCAGTCTGGATCAATAAAAGACTATCCCTGGAGGGGGTGATTCAGGGAGCAGGCCTCAGATCTCAGCCCCAGAGTAAGGTTCCTTGCTGGGCAGGACACAAGTGGCAGGGACACTGTGAAGTCTCAACACAGACCATGGTAACAAGGAGGAAAAGGAGGAAGAAGAAGAGGCTCATGGGATTATGAAGTTGTTGTGAATTGTGACAATGGCCTTGAATTGGCTTGTGTTTTAAAATGGAGGCAGATGTCCGAAGGAGGGACAAGATGTGTTTTAAGATGGTGTGCTCTACACCTTTTTAGCAGGTTTCATATTAGAACATTGAGGGGAAAAGTGTATTTGTTTTTATTCTTAGAGGTTCTCATTGTAAATTATCTTTATTGATTACAATGGTAACACAAAATGTAATAACCACATTCAAGTATTATTATTAACATATAGCAACGTTTAACCCAAGACAGAGTATCCAATGAAAATACCCTTTGAACATTATATTTGTGATAGGAAATATGACAGTATTAACAGTTTTTATGCAATTTCAATGCCATTTGCTTCAGACATTCATTGGTTATTATGTACTCAAATCAATGGACACTACAAGCACATCAGGACTATGGGAGATTCAACATCATCACACCCTGTCAAGAGACCACACCATCAACTGAGTTGGAGCTAATGGATTAGCAGCACCCCTGCACTACTGACTCTCTTTCTCCTAACCAACTCCAACTAATGTGTCTGAACTGGGGTTGGCAAAATTCCCAGTTCTGAACTCTAACATGACATCACAGCTCAGCCACAGAGGATCAGACATCACTTCCGGTTCATGGCCATAACAACTTATAGGCTACACACCTGAGGTAAGCAGACTGAGTTTTGCTTTCTGGTATTTTGTTGGTTGTACAGACAGACACACAGACAGACAGACACAGAGAGACACACAGAGAGAGACAGACAGACAGCGAGACAGACACAGACAGACAGAAAGAAAGACAGACACAGGCAGACAGAGAGACAGACACAGACAGACAGAGAGACAGACATAGACAGCCAGCCACAGCTAGCCAGACATAGATAAAGACAGAGACAGACAGATAGAGACAGATAGAGCAAGACAGGCACTCTGCCAGCTAGCTGCTTAAACCAGTGTTTTCCAACCCTGGTCCTCGAGAACCCCCAACAGTAATCATTTGTATTGTAACCCTGGACAAGCACACCTGATTCAACTTGTCAACTAATCATCAAGCCCTCATTGAGGTGTCTTTGTCCAGGGCTACAACAACAATGTGTACTGTTGGGGGTACAATTATATACAGTTACTCAGACAAATTGCAATCTCCCATAAAAGCACTGATGTTAAATGGAAGAGCAGTATAGGCCTACTAAAAGAGAGGGAACTAAGGTAAGAACAAACTAGGATTAGTTATATTTGCAGCCTGTGTTACAGCAAAACTGATATGGTGGCCAGATAGTGACATCCAGGGGAGCTCTGCTCTAGTCAGTTCTCCTCTTTTCTTTTAGTGTTGGTTGTTAGGAATACAGAGGGTAGAGTAGAGGGGGTCGATTTTAGTGAAGCAGAGTAAAGAAATCTAGCGGCTCCAGGTGAAGGATGCGAAGAGGACATGAGATGAAACTGTTCACCATTCTCTGAATCGGATGCTCTCCGTTTCTCGCTCTCTCTTTCTCCACTTGCCGTCTTTTCCCTTTTTCACCATCTCCTTTCTCACTTTCTCTCACACATTTTTCTTTCTCTTTTTTCCCTCCTCCCTCATCTTGTCCTTTCTCCTTTGCTTTCTCTTCTTCTCATCTATTTTCTCCATGTCACCACTGATCTCTAGAGTTCTGTCTCTCCTCTGTGAGACGCACCAGTTAATTGGAGCAGGTGAACCTGGCAAGAGCACCTGACCTCTCTGTAGAGAGATTGAAGAGAGAAAGAGGGGAGAGAGAGTTCCACCAGAGATTTCCTGAATAGATTTATTTCACATGCACACTCTCAGTTCTCAATTATCTTCTTATACCTCTAGACCCTGAAAATGGAAAGTAGCACACACATGCAGACACGCACGCTCTCTCTCGCTCTCACTCACTCACATGCGCGCGCACACACACACACACACACACACACACACACACACACACACACACACACACACCACGTATGATTGAATCTAACAAGCCAGGACAGGTCTCTAATGTGAGTCAGTGATGTGGGCTGGAGAAGCAGTGAATTGAATGCTGCAGTAAATCCTAAAAGGCTATAGCTGGTTGGAGACCAAACGTCACATGACCGTGGCATTGATGGAGGAGATGAGAGGAAAGAAAGAAAAAGCAACACAAGCCATTAGAGAAGCCTCCATTAGAGAAGCCTCCATTAGACAAGTCTCCATTAGAGAAGCCTCCATTAGAGAAGCCTCCATTAGAGAAGCCTCCATTAGAGAAGCCTCCATTAGAGAAGCCTCCATTAGACAAGTCTCCATTAGAGAAGCCTCCATTAGAGAAGCCTCCATTAGAGAAGCCTCCATTAGAGAAGCCTCCATTAGACAAGTCTCCATTAGAGAAGCCTCCATTAGAGAAGCCTTCATTAAGCCTTATTCAGCTAGTCTCTAAATATACCCAGGAGTGATGAGACAAGGTGACAGTTATTTAGTTAGGCAGGTAAACTATACTCCCAAAGGGGTTATTTTAGATCAAGATTTGGGATCTACAAATGACGTGAGGATACGTTTGAAGAGTTACAGCCCGCTTCATACACACAGGGACAGCTGTGATGCTATCTATAGCACTGTGCTAGCTTTCATCTTTTTATATATTTTTTTAACCTTTTTCATCCTTTTTTTATGCAAGTTATTTTTGTTTCCCGTGGCTACTGCCCACTGGGGACACCACGTCATTTCAACGTGGATAATTGGCTAATATTTGGTTTACGTTGATCAATGAGATTACAACCTATTGTATATTCACCCATTCAATAAGACAGCCAAAAGTTAGTTGAATTTCCAATGTGTTATCACTATGCTTTCAACCATCTAAAAGCACAACCAAATTCCAATGGAAAAACAATTTGATTTTTGGTTTAGTTGTCACCCAAATGTCTATCACTGCGCTTTCAACCGTTTAAGAGCACAGCAAAGTTCAAATGGGAATAACAATGTCAGATCTTTTGTTTATTTATACAAAAGATGAATGTGTTATCACTGTGCTCCATTTTGTAGCAGAACCAAATGACCTGCATTGCAGTTGAGATTACATTAAAAGTACATAGTGCAAGTGATCAATGCTGTTGGAGATTCTGCACAGATTATTATAGCAATTGTGAACATCTCCACAGACTTGTGATGACCTATGCATGCTGTTTTGAACATGCATGCTTTATAGAATTACATAGGAAGAGATGTTTAGTTACGGTAACCTCAAAATGTGGCCATGGATGTGTTAGGGCAATTCCATGGTAACGGAATTACACTGAGATGCAGATTTCTCACTTTACAAAAAACAAAAATCTAAATTGAAGGAATCAAATTAAACTTAAAAAATGGTTTGATTTTGTCCTATTCTTTAATTAACATAGATTTTTGGTTGAGATGGAGACGTGAATCCAACATATCAATGAATCATTTGTAGACAAACTGCAAGTAAAGCCAGACTAAGTCAGTGGCACAGATGGAACTATCCAAGCAGAAGATAGATCTCCTGTTGATATTTTGTTGCGTTGACAACCAAACATAATTCACTATCACTTTTGAAATACAATAAATAGCCTGTTAACTTGTTGACAAGTAAACAAATACTATGTTGGATTCACATCTCCAACTCAACCAAAAAGAATAGTTAAAGAATGGGATCAAACCAGTGGCTTAGATGGAACTATCCAAGCAGTAGATACATCTCATTTCATTAAATGGTGATATTTTGTAGTCAACCAAACACAATTCAATATTACTTTTGTTATTTGACGTTATTACCTTTGGAAATGGATACCTCAGTAAGTAATATAGGTCATTGTCCATTACAACTACTCTCTGTAACCGGTATGTCCCTGTGCTGTTCACCACAAGATATAGGAGCAAACTGGGGAAAGTGGCAACAGTCAATCACATTTTTTTTTAAGTGTCGATCTCTCAACAATCATTCTCACAAAAGCACATTGGAAATAGTAGGTGAAATAAATATCATAGCTAATCAGGGCTTAGCTCCAATTAAAAAAATAAACAATAATAATATACACTGCTCAAAAAAATAAAGGGAACACTTAAACTACACAATGTAACTCAAAGTCAATCACACTTCTGTGAAATCAAACTGTCCACTTAGGAAGCAACACTGATTGACAATAAATGTCACATGCTGTTGTGCAAATGGAATAGACAACAGGTGGAAATTATAGGCAATTAGCAAGACACCCCCAATAAAGGAGTGGTTCTGCAGGTGGGGACCACAGACCACTTCTCAGTTCCTATGCTTCCTGGCTGATGTTTTGGTCACTTTTGAATGCTGGCAGTGCTTTCACTCTAGTGGTAGCATGAGACGGAGTCTACAACCCACACAAGTGGCTCAGGTAGTGCAGCTCATCCAGGATGGCACATCAATGCGAGCTGTGGCAAGAAGGTTTGCTGTGTCTGTCAGCGTAGTGTCCAGAGCATGGAGGCGCTACCAGGAGACAGGCCAGTACATCAGGAGACGTGGAGGAGGTCGTAGGATGGCAACAACCCAGCAGCAGGACCGCTACATCCGCCTTTGTGCAAGGAGGAGCAGGAGGAGCACTGCCAGAGCCCTGCAAAATGACCTCCAGCAGGCCACAAATGTGCATGTGTCTGCTCAAACGGTCAGAAACAGACTCCATGAGGGTGGTATGAGGGCCCGACATCCACAGGTGGGGGTTGTGCTTACAGCCCAACACCGTGCAGGACGTTTGGCATTTGCCAGAGAACACCAAGATTGGCAAATTCGCCACTGGCGCCCTGTGCTCTTCACAGATGAAAGCAGGTTCACACTGAGCACGTGACAGACGTGACAGAGTCTGGAGACGCCGTGGAGAACGTTCTGCTGCCTGCAACATCCTCCAGCATGACCGGTTTGGCGGTGGGTCAGTCATGGTGTGGGGTGGCATTTCTTTGGGGGGCCGCACAGCCCTCCATGTGCTCGCCAGAGGTAGCCTGACTGCCATTAGGTACCGAAATGAGATCCTCAGACCCCTTGTGAGACCATATGCGGGTGTGGTTGGCTCTGGGTTCCTCCTAATGCAAGACAATGCTAGACCTTATGTGGCTGGAGTGTGTCAGCAGTTCCTGCAAGAGGAAGGCATTGATGCTATGGACTGGCCCGCCCGTTCCCCAGACCTGAATCCAATTGAGCACATCTGGGACATCATGTCTCGCTCCATCCACCAACGCCACGTTGCACCACAGACTGTCCAGGAGTTGGCGGATGCTTTAGTCCAGGTCTGGGAGGAGATCCCTCAGGAGGCCATCTGCCACCTCATCAGGAGCATGCCCAGGCGTTGTAGGGAGGTCATACAGGCACGTGGAGGCCACACACCCTACTGAGCCTCATTTTGACTTGTTTTAAGGACATTACATCAAAGTTGGATCAGCCTGTAGTTTGGTTTTCCACTTTAATTTTGAGTGTGACTCCAAATCCAGACCTCCATGGGTTGATAAATTGGATTTCCATTGATTATTTTTGTGTGATTTTGTTGTCAGCACATTCAACTATGTAAAGAAAAAAGTATTTAATAAGATTATTTCTTTCATTCAGATCTAGGATGTGTTGTTTAAGTGTTCCCTTTATTTTTTTGAGCAGTATATATATATCCTAACGTTCAAAAGTTTGGGGTCACTTAGAAATGTCCTTGTTTTGAAAGAGAAGCACATTTTTTGTCCATTAATATAACATCAAATTGATCAGAAATACAATGTAGACATTGTTAATGTTGTAAATGACTATTGTAGTTGGAAACAACAGATTTTTTATGGAATATCTACATAGGCGTATCTGGAGCATCAGCATTTGTGGGTTTGAATACAGGCTCAAAATAGCCAGAAACAAATAATTTTCTTCTGAAACTCGTCAGTCTACCCGCAGTCTCAACGTCAGCAGTGAAGAGGAGACCCCGGCCTTGCTGGCCTTCTAGGCAGAGTTCCTCTGTCCAATGTCTGTGTTCTTTTGCCCATCTTAATCTTTTATTTTTATTGGCCAGTCTGAGATATGGCTTTTTCTTTGCAACTCTGCCTAGAAGGCCAGCGTCCCGGAGTCGCCTCTTCACTGTTGACGTTGAGACTGCAGGTAGACTGACGAGTACTATTTAATGAAGCTGCCAGTTGAGGACTAGAGAGCATCTGTTTCTCAAACTAGACACTCTAATGTACTTGTCCTCTTGCTCAGTTGTGCACCGGGGTCTCCCACTCTTTCTATTCTGGTTAGAGTTGTGCGAGATCTTCAGTTTCTTGGCAATTTCTCGTATGGAAGAGCCTTCATTTCTCTGAACAAGAATAGACTGACGCGTTTCAGAAGAAAGTTCTTTGTTTCTGACCATTTTGAGCCTGTAATCAAACCCACAAATGCTGATGCTCCAGATACTCAACTAGTCTAAAGAAGGCCAGTTTTATTGCTTCTTTAATCAGGACAACAGTTTTCCGCTGTGCTAACATAATTGCAAAAGGGTTTTCTAATGATCAATTAGCCTTTTAAAATGATAAACTTGGATTAGCTAACACAACGTGCCATTGAACACAGAAGTGATGGTTGCTGATAATGGGCCTCTGTACGCCTATGTAGATATTCCATTAAAAATCAGCCGTTTCCAGCAACAATAGTCATTTACAACATTAACAATGTCTCCACTGATCAATTTTATGTTATTTTAATGGACAAAAAAAAGAGCTTTTCTTTCAAAAACAAGGACATTTCTAAGTGACCCCAAACTTTTGAACAGTAATATATTATTTTTTAGCTTTATTTAACTAGGCAAGTCAGTTAAGAACAAATTCTTCTTTACAATGACGGCCTAGCCCGAACGACCCTGGGCCAATTGTGCACCGCCCTTGATGGTAGACCAAAGGGTAGCTGTAGATAGACCCATTCTCCAGTTGGATGTGCTGCCCAGCCTGTAGTTTTAATGTTGGTTTGAAGGTACAATGTTGGTTTGAAGGTACAAATTCAACATATTTTATACAAGGTTTGTCTATGTTGAAATTTTGTTACTATTATTAAATAATCCTGTGGTTGAAATTTCACCCTCAAAACAACAGTTAAATACTTTTATCAAATCCAGTGTATTTTCCACGTAGATTTCGCATAACAATATGTTGACAAATTACGTTGAAACAACGTTGATTCAACCAGTTTGTGCCCTGTTGGGTGGTGACGCATCAAAACAACACCAGTAAATGAATCCAGAATGTAGATCTCTGTTTCTGACTCACAGATGTCTCTTTCTTCCACAGACCTGAGAGATGCCATCTAGTTTGGGGCCTGTCTGTTTCACATAGATCTTGCTCCAGCCATTGTCAAATATGGTGTGATGTCTCCATGACATGAAGATCTTGCCAACTGGGAATAGTGTAGCTTCAAAATGTCAGTATAACGTCACCGTTTGGAATCAAACACAGCTCCAGTGCAATTGGAAGACAGAGTGAGTGAGTCCTCCCTTCTACAATCCTCCCTTCTACAACCAGTTCACTGCTCTATCCCATCTTAACCTGAGAACTGGAGTTGACATGGATACCTCAGTAAGTAATATAGGTCATGGTACAGTACAACTACTCTCTGCAACCTGACCTGTGCTGTTCACCACAAGATACAGGAGCAAACTGGGGAAAGTGGCATTTAATGGTCCTGGTCTTCACCTCAAACTACTCTGCCCTCTCTATAGCCCTCTCTGTAAAGATGACAAACTATCACACCATGGATGCTTACTAATAGGATGGGGGACCATCATAAACTGTTGTCAGGTTCTAAAAGGACTGCACTATTAGTGCCACTATGTTCTTTGAAGAAAAACATTTAAAAGGGAAAAAAAGCATTTATATTGTGATTTTGTACCAAGTTGCTCTTCTATTGCCGTTGTTGTTTTAAAGCCATTTGTAAGAGGCTCTGATGTGGGTCTCAGTCCATTAGTGTTGCACAAGTAGTCTAATAACACTGTTGAACAGGGGTCTCCAACTCTGGTCCTGGAGATTTATGAGTAGTGTATGCTTTCGTTCCAGCCCAGCGCCAACACAGCTGATGCAACTTATTATGGTCCAGAGTCAGACTGAAGACCATGATGAATTGATTTTGTTTAGTAGGTATGTTAGTGATGGATTGAAGAAAAACCCGGCACATCCAGATGCTCTCCAGGGCCAGGGTTTGGGGAAACCTGTTGTAGAAGCATGGTAGGTTAGCCAACAGCATGATGAACAAAATATACCACCGTAGCTATAAGGCTTAAATTCCAAAATAATAAAATGTGACAGATGATTCATGTGGGTTTGTTTAGATAGTTTCTCACGGGTTGTTAAGCAACATCCACAGCATTCTGTATTTCTCTCTCTCGCTCCATATACTGTATCTACCAATGGTTTCTGTCTGTCTTTCTATCTCTCTCGCTTTGTCTCACACACTCTCTTGCTTTATACAGTATCTCAACCCCTTTCTCTGTCTGCCTGTCTCTCTCTCCTTATTTTTCTCCCTCCTCCATATTTATGTCACATTGAGTAATATGTCCAGTGCAGACACAACAAGATGTCCTCCTGCTTCACTAACACATTGAGTAGCAGCTCACTGACTTCTGGTTCGTTTACATTTCATTTTGATGAGCTGAAATTCTAATAAACAATATGTTTCAACCTCTTCTGTTGTTTATCATTGCTTGTGTGTATTTAACTGACACAGTGCTCTGGTCAGCCCATATTCATCTCTCTTTAGACCTGTATTGCAGTTCAGAGTGAATCAGTGACCTTCGAGGTAGTGAAGCATGGAAGGAAGGAAGGTATTGAAACATGGCCCGAGAATTTACATCAGCTAGTCTCAACAAGCCAGCCAGTTAACATTGCCAAACACTCAGTGTGAGGGAGGGGTACATCATGAGTAAAGTATTAGAGTGATGCACAGGTCTCTGGAGTGTTGTCTGCCTGGGGTGGACCAACACTGACAGATGTTTACAGAGTGGTAATGAAGAGGCAGTCATCTAGGCCCGTTTCCTATTAAATGACTTGGTTAGCATCCAGCCTCGTCTCCCACAAATCTCTGGCTACATTGTGTTATACATACACATACTCAGCTAGCAGGGCTGCTGTCTCAAGGTGGTTCTGTTTGTGTTCTGGGAAGCATAAACGTCACGGTTGAAAGCATAACCGTGTGTCTCATTAGTCTTGTTTAGAGGACATTTGGGGACTCAGTGAAGAGTGTGTTTCTGTCGATCTATTCAGTGTTCTAGAGACATTGCCAAAGGCAGCGGCTAAGAGAAAGCACAGCGATTGAAACGGACTACATTTGTACATCTAGAATAGATTCCCCAGGTCAGTGGGGTTCTAAAGTACTGTACCAATGTTCCACCCTGGTGGAGTTTAAAGGGGATAGTTAATTTGAAGTCAGCTGTACAGCACCTGTAAGACAATAACTCAGTTGTGGAAATAGGTCATAGAATGTACTGTACATGTGTCAAAACTACAGGACAGATAAGTCGGTCACCCATAGACGTGCAACCATGTGTGCCTGTCACCCAGAGACCGATATGTCTCCTAAGAGGATTTACATTATGATACTGTCAGGTAGTCTACTGGTTAATTATAGTACCACAAGCAGCAACAGAACCACACCAATTCTGATGTAATAATGAAAGTTTTGTTTATCTAAGACCAACAGGATCGGCTTGTTCTGCTTGTTGCGGGATCACACTGGTAGAGGGAGTCACTGAAAGGTATGGAGAAGACCTGGATCGAACAAGGGCAGTATGACCGTATGTATTCTTGTTGAGATAATGCACACACACACATACATGCACGTACAGATGCAGGCATGCACGCACAGTCACACATAATCATTGCGTTAAATGCCTTGGACCTTGAACCCATCTTGAAAACCTCAATGTTCCACTGTTTCGTAGTAAAGCACACCCTATCCGGTGGCTCACCATACAGTGAGCCAGCAGTCCTCCTTGGTCAGAGAGAAGCTGTACCGACACTTGGCTCACCCTGATGTTGCCCAACACTCTGACACATGCGGGTCGTGTTCATTAGGGCACACTGTAGAAAAATATTTTGCAACATCAGGGTGAGCCGAACAAGTTCAAATAGTACCATTTTGGACTGTTTTCTTATGTTTCGTGCCAACTGATCAAGATCCAATACCAGTCTTTAATTTGTCATGTAGTTCTCACAGGACAGTCAGAGAGAGATTGTGAGGGAGAGATTCTTAGTTACCTTCTAAACAGGGTTTCTTCACCTCCAGGTTTCAAGGATAACATTCTACCTGCACGTTTGTTAAGATTCTTACCAGAAGCACAATCCATGTTTCAGAGAAGTGGGGAAATATCATTCTTACTTCTTGTGAACTTGGCTAAGACTGAACTCACTAAGACTGATAACAGAAAGTAGTTCAGAGTGATTATGACTAGGACTGATTAGTCTGAACTATTTAAAAGGTTTGATCCGACCCACCGCAACTGATTCAGCTAATTAAATTCTTGGTAATATTTTTTTTAGTTGAACCAGGTGTTTAAGTGCTAGTCTATAACAAAAATATTCACCACCTAGGGATCCCTAAGGAATGGATTGAGAGACTATTTTAGGACCCTTTCCTAGAGTCAGAGGAGATGAGAGAGAGAGAGGGGTTGAACAGGTGAAAAGTCCTAAAAGTGATTCAGAATAATTAGTAGAATATTCCATCGCTTTTATCCTTCACATCTCTCATTTTTCCCTGCTCTCTATGCTTTTCCTAAGGCTAGGGCCTTGGGCAGTTGCATAGCCGTCTCTTGAGAGAGCTGGTTAAACAATACACACACGCACACACATGCTTCACCTGTCACACACAGACAAACATACAAAGAGATGCACACACACAGGGTTGGGGAGTAACTGATTACATCTAAAATATTGTAATCAGATTACAGATATTTTTGGGAAATTAGATTACTTCTTGGATTGCTTTTAAATCCAGAATTGATTTTTGTGAAAAAATACAGACACTTTTCTGTTCTCAATGACATTCAATTTGGCTTTGAAAAAAGGCGGAAGTTTAAAGATGCACTTTGCAGAAATCGCTCTGCCATTTCCTGGTTGCTAAAATTCTAATAGTTCACCTAATTTCTGTTTTTATATGACAAAATAAGCAAGTATATTGTAGTGAATCAGTGTACCATCTAAACCGCTGTGAAATATCTTTTTCATAGCCAAAAATATAATATTTTCAACTGTTTGAAGCTGGTGTACAAAACCAAAAGTAAAAGACGCAAAAACTAAACTTTAGACTGGGAAGCATAGTAATAGGGCACCGAACAGATCTACCACTTCTTAAACTTGCTTTCACAAAAAAATGACAGGTTACATAGTGCAGCTTTAAATTTGTTCCTCCTGGGCAAGTCTGGCCACAAGTCAGAGACCACTATGATGACACACCAAATGCTTTTGATTGGTCATTTTTGTCTTCTTCTAATGCCTCTTTAAGGGAAAATGATCCAAAAGTAATGGAAAGTAATCAGATTACATTACTGAGTTTGGGCAATCCAAAGTTATGTTACTGATACAAATGCTGTACAGGTAAGTAGTAACTATAATGGATTACATTTAGAAAGTAGCCTACCCTACACATGCACACAAACTAATAAATAATTTATGCACAGACGTTCCAGCATCTTCAGGTAGTTTAGCCTGATGGCTCTGCCACAAAGACAATGTCAAAAAACAAAGCCAGGATGACATTGTGACTCATCTCAACCTAGGCGAGGACACACACTCTGGTTTCATAATCATAATACATACTCATTATTCTGACACTTACATACAGTGGATATATCATTGTCTTCCAGTACTGCCACATCATTCCATTGAAAACCCAAACACTGCTTGTTAATCAGGTTCTAAGGCTGTGTGAGTCATATTGTTGTAAGCAAGCACAGCACAGACGTTTGTTATTTCCAATCTGCAAAGAGTTACCATTAGAGATGGACAGGTAACTGCCAAAATAAAGGAAACACTTGAGTAAATGAGGAAAAGAAAGTATATTGAAAGCAGGTGCTTCCACACTGGTGTGGTTCCTGAGTTAATTAAACAATTAACATCCTTTCATGCTTAGGGTCATGTATAAAAATGCCCAGCTGCCCCTTATTTTGGCTACCATGGCTAGTGACTTTGAAAGAGGGGTCTCAAAGGTTTAAAGTGTGTGTGTGTGTGTGTGTGTGTGTGTGTGTGTGTGTGTGTGTGTGTGTGTGTGTGTGTGTGTGTGTGTGTGTGTGTGTGTGTGTGTGTGTGTGTGTGTGTCAGTCACCAGATCTTAACCCAATTGAACACTTATGGGAAATTCTGGAGCGGCGCCTGAGACAGTGTTTTCCACCACCATCAACAAAACACCAAATAATGTAATAATGATTTCGCATCCCTCCAATAGAGTTCCAGACACATTTAGAATCTATGCCAAAGCACATTGAAGCTGTTCTGGTGGGTCGTGGTGGCCCAACGCCCTATTAAGACACTTTATGTTGGACCCTATTGCCTCTATAAAATCAGAAATTGATAGTTTGTTACAACATGCATTTGACCAAAACTGGATCACCAAGCGTGAGCACAAATCCCTAAAAGTCACCTATCCAGTCACCCCAGTCCTTTATGCCCTTCTGAAAGTGCATAAGAACCATTTTCACCCTCCACCCAGACGTATTATCAACGGCATAGAATCAGTCACAGACCCCCTTTCGAAATTCATAGATTATTTTCAGAAAAATATGTTTTTTAAGTTTCCATCATTTTTAAGACACAATATCTACTCAACTGCTTAAATGACTGTCAATTGATTTAGATGTACTCGTGTTCCCAATGAAGACAATAACCCTTTTACCCATATTACGTTTTGGAAGCGCTAAATTGACGACATAATTTTATTTTGGTGTTTATCTAAAGAGAATCTTGATTACTTTGTTATCTGAACAACACAAGGACTTTCCTCCAATTCTCTATTGAAAGTGACCACAACAGCATCAACTTCCTAGATCTCAAAATATTCAAGGATGATCAAAATTCACACTACCATCTATCGGAAACCAAGAGAGAAATACTGTCCTCCACATCTCAAAACAGATATCCCGACTGGCCAGTTTCTACGCCTGAGTCGCAACTGCTCTACACTCACAGAGCTGACACACAGGTTCCAGAGGATATTCTAGACCAATCCTCCAGCGCGCCCACCTCCAGGCTCAGGACATGCCCAGACCGTCACTTCTAGCTCAGAAGCCCCAAAAGAATAGCATGGCACGGCTGTGCATTGTAACATGAATTCAGTCATTGTTCAAACAAAATCAAAAATCCCCTATTCTACAAACTGACTGGGCAAATACTGGTTCAATCAACATTGTTTCCACATATTTCAACCCCCAAAATAAATGTGTTGACATTGAATCAACTTGTAAAACTGATTGGATTAGAACATGAGGGCATTTTGTAATTTTTTAACCCAACTTTTAACCTAAATCCAGTTACATGGTCATTTTTTGTTGTTGATTTTACAATGATTTCACGTTAGTTGACAACTCATACAAAAGTAAATCAAAAATGTGCCCAGTGAGGATGCTCCAGCCTCTGGCGAAAAATCCCCCTCTGTTCTCATATGGAGGAGCACGCTCAAACAGGGACACGCTCGTCCATTCTTTCCAAAAGCCTGACCATTCAAACTGGTTACCTCTACAAGGAACTATAAGTATAGAAGATGAGCTCAATGTAACAACACAGCAAACTGTAAATACTTCACACCCTTTTCCTGGCCGAAAGTTCTACCAGAGACAGTTCATCAATTGTAACTCCACCAACATTATGTATATTCTTACGTGCCCATGTGGTAAATCCTACAGTATGTGGGCCAAGCAAAAATATCTTTAAAAATAAGAATATCTGAACATAAAACAGCTATCTGCACTGGCAATATTAAATATGCTATGGCAAAACACTACTTAGAGCCATATGTGTATTTGTATATACTGTATAATGTCACTGTTTGTTGACTAATGTTTTGAAAACCACTGTGCACCACCCTCACACAGGTCTGGGCAATTGTAATTATCACCTTTGCAATTGCATAAAAAAAACTGTAGCTTTGGCACATCCCAATGATCCGATGAAGGCATAACTGCCTAAACATGTTAGCATGCCCAGCCTAAAATAGAAAGGTGAAATTAGTTGAAGTCTATTTGTCTTAGAAAATAAATCAATTGAGTGAAGCCTTTCCCAATGTCCTTGGGATTTCATTTGAAATCATTGTCATGTATAGTGTCTTCAGAAAGTATTCACACCCATTGACTTTATCCACATTTTGTTGTGTCACAGCCTGAATTTAAAATTTATTTTATTGAGATTTTGTGTCACTGATCTACACACAATACCCCATAATGTCAAAGAGAAAGTATGTTTTTATAAGTGTTTTCAAATGAATAAAAAATGTAAAGCTGAATTGTCTTGAGCCAATAAGTAGTCAACCCTTTTGTTATGGCAAGACTAAATAAGTTCAGGAGTAAAATTGTCACATAAGTCGCATGGACTCACTATGTGTGCAATAATAGTGTTTAACATTCTTTTTAAATGACTACCCCATCTCTGTACCCCACACATACAATTATGTGTAAGGTCCCTAAGTCGAGCAGTGAATTTCGAACACAGATTCAACCACAAAGACCAGGGAGGTTTTCCCTTGGTTCGCAAAGAAGGGCACCTATTGGTAGATGGGTAAAAAAACTAAACAGACATTGAATATCCCTTTGAGCATGTTGCAGTTATTAATTTTACACTTTGTATGGTGTATCAATATACCCAGTCACTACAAAGATACAGGCATCCTTCCTAAATCAGTTGCCAGAGAGGAAGGAAACAGCTCAGGGATTTATTTGTTTAACCTTTATTTAACTAGGCAAGTCAGTTAAGAACAAATTCTTCTTTACAATGACAGCCTACCCTGGCCAAACCGTAACCTGGACAATGCTGGGCCAATTGTGCACCGCCCTATGGGACTCCCAATCACGGCCAGTTGTGATACAGCCTGGAATTAAACCAGGGTCTTTAGTGACGCCTCTAGCACTGAGATGCAGTGCCTTAGACAGCTGCGCCACTCGGGATCCCAACAAATAAGCTTGCTGGGAAGGGGGCTCGAACCCACGTTAGACAGTGCACTATTGATTGGGAGTCAACTGCTTTAGCAGAGCAAGCCACCAGGAAGCAATCACCATGAGGCAAATGGCGATTTTAAAATAGTTAGTTTAATGGACGTGATAAGAAATAACTGAGAATGGATCAACAACATTGTAGTTACTCCACAATACTAACATAAATGACAGAGTGAAAAGAAGGAAGCCTGTACAGAATAAAAAAATATTCAAAAACATACATCTTGTATGCAGTAATGCTCTAAAGTAATACTGTAAAAAAATGTTGGCAAAGCAATTCACTTTTTGTCCTGAATACAAAGCGTTATGTTTAGGGCCAATCCAGCACAACACATAACTGAGTATCGCTCTTCATATTTAGAAGAATGGTGGTGGCTGCATCCTGTTATGTGTATGCTTTTTATCTGCAAGGACTAGGGATTTTATTTTCATTAACATAAACAGAGTAGAGCAAAGCACAGACAAAATCTTAAAGGAAAACCTAGTTCGGTCTGCTTTCCAACAGATACTGGGAAACAGATTCACCTTTCAGCAGGACAATAACCTGAAACACAAGGCCAAATCTACACTGGAGTTGCTTACCAAGATTACATTGAATGTTCCTGAGTGACCTAGTTATAACTCAAATTGGCTTGACAATCTATGACAAGACTTGAAAATGGCTGTCTAGCAATGATCAACAACCAACTTGACACATTTTTTAAGACTAATGGGCAAATATTGTACAAACCAGGTGTGCAAAGCTCTTATAGACTTACCCAGAAAGACTCAGCTGTAATCACTGCCAAAGGGGATTCTAACATGTATTGACTCAGGGTGTTGAATACTTATCTAATCAAGATATATTAGTGTTTTATTTTCCTTTTTTTTATTAAAGATAATTCTTCCTCCACTTTGACGTTACCAAGTATTTTCTGTAGATCATTGACAAAAACTACATTTAAATCCATTTTAATCCCACTTTGTAACACAACAAAATGTGGAAAAAGTCAAGGGGTGTGAATACTTTCTGAAGGCACTGTATGGCAGCACAGCCAGCTAATAAAGTGAGGTTGGGCACCTGTTACACACTCCACTTTCTGTTGGTGTATCCTTTGTAACAACTGTTTGCTGACTAATGTTTTGAATACCACTATGCGTTTCTTTGTATTTTTTTGAAAACATTTTGGAGTGCTGCCATTTCCCAGTGTTCTTGGGATTTCGTTTGAAGTCATTGTCATATATGGCAGAGCAGTCAGCTAATAAAGCAAGATAGTGCACCTGTTACCCAGTCCACTTTATGTTGGTGTTTCCTTTATATGGGAAGTTACCTGTATATGATGGGTCAGTGTCAATAATACAATTTACTAGCTGGGTCTGTGTGAATGAACCATCTACTATTGAGGTTTAACCTGACTACAATACCAAGCATTCACCATCTCTCTCTCGCTCGCTCTCATACACACACACACACACACACACTAACACTCATGCAGTGCACCTCAGGTATCTGTGACTAATTTGACATTAACGTGACGTTAATTCCAACAGCAGGGGACAAACTTAACAGATTCTGCTCTACTAAAGCACAATACTGCTGAAACAAGCAGAACATTTAATCTGCAAGTAGCATACAGAGCTATCACAGAAATATATGTATGCACAATGTGCACAAAGGGAAGCCTTCACAGGGTGCCTGCCATCTCTATCTAGAAGGGCGGGCTGAGTATGAGAAAGTGTATATATGTATGAATGTTCATGTTTATCCTTTATTCTACTGATGAATATTATAATCCATATTTCATGAATTTTGAATAATATTCCTACTTTCATAATTTCACCCTCTAGTGTTATCATTTGTTCTCTCTTTGATCCCTCTCTCTCCTCCCTCTATTCCTGACCACAGGTGACGAGCTGCACCTGTGACCAGTGGGGATCCTATACTGAACAAAATATAAATGTAAAGTGAAGGTCCCATGTTTCATGAGCTGAAATAAGAAATCCCAGAAATGTTCCATATGCACAAAAAGCTTATTTCTCTCAAATTTTATGCACAAATTTGATCACATCCCTATTGGTGAGCATTTCTCCTTTGCCAAGATAATTCATCTACCTGGAGTATTTCTGTCTGTAATAGAGCCCTTTTGTGGGGAAAAACTAATTCTGATTAGCTGGGCCTGGCTCCCCGGGGGGTGTGCCTGGCTTCCAAGTTGGTGGGGCTATGCCCTCCCAGGCCCACCCATGGCTGTACCCCTGTCCAGTCATGTGAAATCCATAGATTACGGCCTAATACATTTATTTCAATTGACTGATTTCCTCATTTGAAATGTAACTCAGTAAAATCTTTTAAATTGTTGCATGTTGCTTTTATATTTTTGCTCAGTATAAACTGTATAGTGGGGTGCTATGGGGTGGGGTGTCTTCTCGAGAAGGCCTGCTTAATCTCACCTGTACCATGTGTTTATTATTTTCAGCCTGAGGGCAATGTATTTTGCACCAGAAAACATGGTCCTGGGATTCTCTTCATAGATATAGCCCAGGCAACAACCTGTCTGGGACACACAAGTCAATGAGAAACAAGACATTCTGTATCTACATTTTGTATCTAATGTTTTCTGTGTGTATGTCACGCCCTAATCTGTTTCACCTGTCTTTGTGATTGTCTACACCCACCTCCAGGTGTCACCTGTTTTTCTCATTAGTCCCTGGGTACTTATTCCTGTGTTCCCTGCTTGTCTTTTGTCAGTTTGTCTTGTTTGTCAAGTCAATCAGTGTGTTTTTTCCCGTTTCCCTGCTTTTTTTCCCTTTCTCTCTGTTTTGCTAGTCCTCCCAGTTGTGACCCTTGCATGTTTGGACTCTGAACCCGCCTGCCTGACCATTCTGCCTGCCCTGACCTCGAGCCTGCCTGTCACTCTGTACCTCCTGGACTCTGACCTGGTTTTGATCTTTTGCCTGTCCACGACCGTTCTCTTGCCTGCCCCTTGAATTATAACAAATATCAGAGACTCAAACCATCTGCCTCCCGTGTCTGCATCTGGGTCTCGCCTTGTGCCCTTTAGTGTGAAGGGAATCATAGGGGGTCTGTGTAGCTAAAGGGCATGTCATTGTAGTATCGATTATAGTTCCTTTATAAAAAAGTGACATTTGTTATAATGTTGTTACTTGTTTAGTTCTTGTGTGGGTTGGACAAAGACTCATGTGTAACGATGGACAAAACAAACAGTCACTGTGGCTGTAGCACGCCATGCCAAGAGACGCCTCCCTGTTCCCTCCATGACCGGTTTAACTCCTAGACAGCCACGTGCTTCTGTTGTTAGATCAGCTGTCACCCACACACACACGCAGGCATGTATGCACTCATACACACACATACGCACACAAGCACGTATGCACACACGCTTTTGCAGGCACGCACTCATGCACGCACCGTCGCGCACACACACACACACACACACACACACACACTCGCGCTTCAGTTGTCACACACACGTACACACATTCCTGTCAATCAAGCCTTTATCTTAATTTTTGGGAAAATTAGACCATTCCGGAATTTTTCCAGATATTCTTTTAAAGAACAAAAAAAAAACAGATTAGAACACTGATGGTGATGTCCTAAAAACTGAAAATGTTACAACACGTATCTGTCTGTCAAATTATACATTTGGAGGCTTACCACCAGTCTGAGTGACACACATTCTCTAGACAAACAGGTCACAGTCTCGCAGTCAGACAACTAATCACTCTTGAATCTAGACAAACTGGAAATACTGGGCTGCATCTCAAGTCTAAAGTGGCTTGCTCTCCTCGTCTCTCCTTTCCTTGTTTACTCTTATTTTTTTACTGATCTGAAAACACAGGCTAGGTGAATGCACAGACTAGATTGGAGCGTGAGGGAGTCCAATCCGGCTTGCGGGTGGTTTGAGTAAAAAATAAAGGGGAACTCGGAACTGTGTAGAAGTGATAATGGACCGTCAGACAGCATATAAAATTTCCAAAACGATAGAGGACTACTTTTTGTCAATTTTGACTGCGAGGAAATATAACCAATTTTCATCTTCCAGACCTCATTGAAGACCGAAATCTACCCCAGGGCAAAAATAGTTGACACCCCTGATTTAGACTATTGGGTCACACCCCTGGCTACGTCTCTTAGCGACACGTCACTGTACACATCCACACCTGTCGACTTAAGTGTCATGACATCACACCCGCTCACACTTTTTACTGCCATCTTCTTTTGAGATAACAACACATCAATCTAGATGGGCATTTGATTGTAGTCTAGTCCTACCACATAGTTTCAACTGAGATTTTGGCTAGAGGCAACACTGTGTCAAGAGAATGGTGTTTGTTATGCTGATCAGTTGCACTGAGACATGGCTGTGTAGTGTGTAGACTTCTATGTCATACAGCCAGGTCACCCGTGATACAAGTCAGTATTCAACGTCCATCTATGTCTGAGGACGACGGGAGATGACATAGAAACCGGTCACTAGGGGCAACCAGGAACACTCTTAATTTCAAATATGTTTCATTTTTGCTAGGGCGTTGTAGACGGCGATGGTGGGTGGCATCTGCCTGTGGTGCCAAAGGTTGCCTGTTTGAATCCAGTGATATAATTTTCTTTTTTGATTTTTGTTTTAAGCCTATCCCAAACCTTAAACCTTAACCATTCGGAGTTAATACCTAACCTTAGGATTTCTGAGTTAATGGCTAAACGTAACCTTAAACACCTCGAAATGTGATGTTTGGAACAACTTTGAAATTTAACGTTTGAGAAATATGGATGAACATCTAATTCTGACGTGAGACTGTGAGAGCTAGCTGGATCATAAATAGTAATAATATGGAGGTTTTCTCCCCACAATGGTCATTCATTGAATATGGAGAAATGTATCTCAAGTTCTCTAAAATGTTCTGTGTTTTAATATGGGGACATAGTGGTCTATATTGAGATATTGATGATTGGTTTCAGATATTACAGTTGAGATCTTCCCAGAATTCCCTATTCCCTATCTCATTTTCCCTATACTCTTTCCTATACAGTATAGTGCACTACTTTTGACCATAACCCTATGGGCCTTGGTCAAAAGTAGTGCACTGAATAGGGTGCCATTTTGGATGCAGACAGGGTGTTAGAGACAGATAGAGGGGTGAATCAGAGACCTTTGCACTTCAAATATTGACTGTGAGTCAATAACCCGGCCTCCAGTCCACCTACTGAGTCTATCTTTGATGCCTGCCACCTCTGACCCTACAGCCTGTTACACTGGCTGCGTGTGTAACTGGGTGCAGTCACAGTCCAGACCCATAAACTTTGTCACCTCAATATATTTGTTTGATAATTGCGCCATCTATTGATTTTCCATTAGAATCACACTTGGCTGCAGTTCTACAATTTCTCCACTAGAGTTCATATGTGGCTTGGCTATTCTAGAGAGTAGTCAAAAACAAGATGGGGGAGAAAAATGGAGAGAAGCCACTTCAGAATACTATTGAGACACCAGGTCAACAATCTTGCTGTGGTTTATTAGAGGAGTCCCCAGCACAACGTGCACCTGTGTAATGATCATGCTGTTTAATCAGCTTCTTGAGATGCCACACCTGTCAGGTGGATGGATTATCTTGGCAAAGAAGAAATGCTCAGGGATGTAAACAAATCTGTGTACAAAATTTGAGAGAAATAAGCTTTTTGTGCGTATGAAAAATGTATGGGATCTTCAATTTCAGCTCCTGAAACCTGGGACCAACACTTTACATGTTGTGTTTATATTTTTGTTCAGTATATGTTTCAAATCACTTGTCCATAGTCTGCCTATAGTTATAGTACCATATCCACCCTACTCCCAAATCCCAATGACGGGATGCTTTCTCTGTTGTCAGTCCCTAGAACATAGTATGTATATTATTTTGTATTCAGTATGGTATGATGCCCTCACTGCCTGTAGAACAGTCGCTTATATAGTTTCTCTTCTTTCAGTATTGTATTCACCCGGTGTCAGGAAGGCCAAGAAGATCATCAATGACCTCAGCCACCCGAGCCACGGCCTGTTCACCTTGCTACCATCTAGAAGGTGGAGACAGTATACTGTAGGTGCATCAAAGCTGGGACCGAGAGCCTGAAAAACAGCTTGTATCTCCAGACCAACAGACTGTTAAATAGTCACCACTAGCCGGCCTCCTCCCAGTACCCTGCCCTGAACTAGCCGGCTACCACCTGGTACTCTACCCTGTACCTTAGAGACTGTTGCCCTATCTACAGCACATTTGTAAAGTATTCAGACTCCTTGACTTATTCCACATTTTGTTATGTTACAGCCTTAGTCCAAAATGGATGGAGAGAAAAAATTCCTCATCAATCTACACACACTATCCCATAATGATAAAGTGAAACAAGTTTTTAGGAATGTTTATAAATGTATTTAAAAAATAAATAAAACATAAACACCTTATTTACATAATTATTCAGACCCTTTGATATGAGACTCGAAATTGAGCTCAGGTGCATCCTGTTTCCATTGGTCATCCTTGAGATGTTTTTACAACTTGATTGGAGTCCACCTGTGGTAAATTCAATTGATTGGACATGATTTGGAAGGGCACACACCCATCCCACAGTTGACAGTGCATGTCAGAGCAAAAACTAAGCTATGAGGTCATAGGAATTGTCGGTAGAGCTCCGAGACAGGATGGTGTCGAGACACAGATCTGGGGAAGGGTACCAAAAAATGTCTGCAGCATTGAAGGTCTCCAAGAATACAGTGGCCTCTGTCATTCTTAAATGGATGATGTTTGGAGCCACCAAGACTCTTCGTAGAGCTGGCTGCCCGGCCAAACTGAGCAATCGGGGGAGAAGGGCCTTGGTCAGGGAGGTGACCAAGTACCCGATGGTAACTCTGACGAAGCGTACCTCTGTGGAGATGGGAGAACCTTCTAGAAGGACAACCATCTCTGCAACACTCCATCAATCAGGCCTTAATGGTCGAGTTGCCAGACAGAAGCCACTCCTCAATAAAAGGCACATGACAGCCCGCTTGGAGTTTGCCAAAAGGCACCTAAAGGACTCACAGGCCATGAAAAACAAGATTAACTGGTCTGATGAAACAAAGATTGAACTCTTTGGCCTGAATGCCACACGTCAAGTCTGGAGAAAACCTGGGGGTGACGCAGGGTGGTGGCAGCGTCTTGTGGGGATGTTTTTTAGCGGCAGGGATTGATAGACTAGTCAGGATTGAGGGAAAGATGAACGGAGCAAAGTACAGAGAGGTCCTTGATAAAAACCTGCTCCAGAGCGCTCAGGACCTCAGACTGGGGAGAAGGTTAACCTTCCAACAGTACAACAACCCTAAGCACACAGCCAAGACTGTCACGTCCTGACCAGCAGAGGGAGTAATTGTATTAGTTTTGGTCAGGACGTGGCAGAGGGTTTGTGTTTTTGTATGTATTTCTACGTTCTGTCAAGTTTAGTTTTTCTATGTTTAGGTTTGGGTGTTGGACTCTCAATTGGAGGCAGGCGTTTCTAGTTGCCTCTGATTGAGAGTCCTATAATTAGGTGTGTGTTTGGTTTGGGTTTTGTGGGTAGTTGTATTTTGCACTGTTAGTTATAGCCTGCGAAACTGTCATTCGGTGTTCTTTCTTGTTTTTTGTGTATGCTGCTTTTTATCTAATTAAAAGATGAGCATCCACATTCTTGCTGCGTATTGGTCCTCCCTTCAACACAACGGCTGTATTTGTGACAAAGACAATGCAGGAGTGGCTTCGGGACAAGTCTTTTAATGTCCTTGAGTGGCCCAGCCAGAGCTAGAAGGTGGAGACAGTGGAGAGACCTGAAAATAGCTGTGCAGCGACGCTCCCCATCCAACCTGACAGAGCTTGAGAGGATCTGCAGAGAAGAATGTGAGAAACTCCCCAAATAAAATAAAATAAAATTTTATTGGTCACATACACATGGTTAGCAGATGTTAATGTGAGTGTTGTGAAATGCTTGTGCTTCTAGTTCCGACAGTGCAGTAATATCTAACAAGTAATCTAACAATTTCACAACAACTACCTTATACACACAAGTGTAAAGGGATGAATAAGAATATGGACATATATGGATGAGCAATGGCCGTGCGGCATAGGCAAGATGCAGTAGATGGTATAGAGTACAGTATATACATATGAGATGAATAATGTAGGGTATGTAAACATTATATCAAGTGGCATTGTTTAAAGTGACTAGTGATACATTTATTACATCCAGGTGTGCCAAGCTTGTAGCTTCATACATAATAAGACTCTAAGCTGTAATCGCTGCAAAAGGCACTTCAACAAAGTACTGAGTAATGGGGCTGAATACTTATGTAAATATGATATTTCCTTTTTTTAAATGTTTTATATAAAAACCTGTTTTTGCTTTGTCATTATGGGGTATTGTGTGTAGATTGATAACGGAAATAAACTATTTAATCAATTTTAGAATAAGGTTGTAACAAAGCAAAATGTGGAAAAAGTCAAGGGGCCTGACTACTTTCCGAGTGAATTGCATGCAAGAACACTGGTCACTTTAATAATGTTTACATACTGTTTTACCCACTTCACATGAATATACTGTATTTTCGTCAAGGCTCATCTCAACTACTGCTGTACACACCTTTTATATTCATATACTGTCCATACGGTCTATACACACCATCATATACATATAGATTTATATTCCAGTGCTGATATTTCTTGATGTCTTTCTTTACATTTTTAGGGATTTGTGTGAATTGTTTTGTATTGTTCGGTAATACTGAACTGTTAGAGCTGGAAACATAAGCATTTTGTTGTACCTGCGATAACATCTGCAAAATATGTGTACGTGACCAGCAAAATTTGATATGCTTTGATTTGACCCTAGTAAAGTTTAGTAAAGCTCTCTTAGCCTGGCTGGCTGGCTGGATGACATCTGTGTGGGCGAGCTGCTCGAGGATTACATTTCTATCATTTTGATGGGAGGGATTTCACATACAGCCAGCCAGGACAAATGGACCAGCCTTACTACTCACTGTGGTTAATTTAGTAATGAGAAATGGGAGGGAGGGAGGGAGGGAGGGAGGGAGGGGGAAAATTAGGAAGTTTAGACAAATACGCATTTTTCAGGCCTGATTTGCTAGTCTTTCTTTAGTTTAAGTTTGATACAAATATTTGTATATATGATTTAACTATTACCATATGTAACCCTTTTTTCTGTGTTCAGGATAGAAAGCATGTGTGGGAGACTAAGAGCCACTTGGGTTTATAGTTTGTGTTTGTTTTTTGGGATGTCACTTCCTGCACATGGAGGATAGTAATACATAAAGTGATGGTTAGATTGTTTAAATTATGAAGTCAATCTGCATGTGACCTGGATTTAAAAGGAATATCGCAGAGACTGGTGTAAAAATATGGTGAGACGAAACTCTCTGTCGCTCATGTTTACACCAATCCAATGCTTTTTAACTTTAGTAATACATCAAGTTAGAATCAAGTTAGCTACCTAGCTTCTTTCCCTGTTAGCTAGTGATAGCTAGTGATAGTGACACACAAAGCTAGGCCTATTTGAAACATCGCTTGGCCGCATTTACCTGCCATAGATCCTGTGGTTCTGACGTTGAATTTAGCCTTAAAATGCTTTTGGGAAACCGGGCCCAGATTAAGTAGCTTGTAAACCCCCCAAAGTCTTGAAAACCCAATGGAAAATCCCAATAGATTTTTGTCCAAAGTGTAGATATTTCATGATGGTTTTTATTTTATTTTAATTTGTTTTGGAGTGAAAGATAATAGTTTCAGTATAGTTTTAGTTTTTCAAACAGGTTTGTTAATTATTTCATGTCAGTTTACTAAACATTTATTTTCATGATTAGTTTTCATTTTAGTTTCAGTTTACTATAATAATCTTGGGATGCACACACACACGCACACACATAAGGACCACAGATTAAATCTGGCTCATTGTTTCTCTGGGTGTGCAGCAGGAAGGAAAGTAAATTTCAGGCCCCAGTGGAGACAACACTTTTAACTGTTGCTCTTAGTTAAACACACGGTGTGTGTGTGTGTGTGTGCATGCGTGCGTGTGTGCGCGTGTTTGTGTATTTGTGTTGTGTTGACATTTTGAGTGTGTAACTTGCTGTCATTGTTCCTGAGTGGAAAACAGTTGTTTGTCCATCCAGCAGAGTGTTTACAGTGGAATGAAATAATATTAAAGAATAAAACACAGACTGGAAACAGACTTAACATTGTGTAGCATCACATGAAATAAAACACAGAAACAAATATATAGATCAGAGGGACAGATGACAAAGATATTTTAGTAAGTTTGTCTATGTGATGTATGTGAATGTGAGGATCCTGCGTGTGTGTGTGTGTGTGTGTGTGTGTGTGTGTGTGTGTGTGTGTGTGTGTGTGTGTGTGTGTGTGTGTGTGTGTGTGTGTGTGTGTGTGTAGAGAAGTTTAATTGAGCTAAAGGATCCTGCATCAATCCAGGATTAGAGATGAGCTCTCGCTGTGTGTTTATCTTCCACTGGACTCTCCACAGAGGTTTAACTCAGTTACACACACACACACACACAGAAAGACACACACACCACACAAGTAGGGCTGTGCCGACCTGACCATACTCGTATTCGTAATCGTATCCGCAATTGACAGTTCATAGTTGGATCGGATCATACTCGTAATCGGAAAAGATGGAAGTGTTTTAATATGCCTAAATAGATGTTGGCAAAATACCAATCTCTTACATAAATGATGTAATATGCCAGGGAGATATGTATACTGTAGCTAAGAAAGTAATACTAAGTGTATGTTGTGTACGATGTTAGCAGCCCATGTGTCTCACCCTGATACTTTGGTCTATTTTCACCTCTGAATTTAGCCTACTGTTCTGACTTGGTGGTGCACATGTAGCCTATAGCCTGTTTTAGAGAAATGTCATCATCAAATATTGTAAGAGTTTTCATTGTCTGCTTATATGCCCCCTGTATTTATCCTACGGTTCTGACTTGGTGTTCTGAATTTTGTCGCTGTACAGTCCAGAAGTGCTGTAAAAAAAATTATATTGACTACGTCCAACATAGCTCGCTCATTAAAGTATTTTTTTAAGGGGCTCGTTAATGTCTTAATCAAAATCACGGATTGCCTCTAATCTGCTCGCCGTCCCCTTATACCATAGTTTGTACATCTCAATTGTCAGTAGAAACCACATTTGTTTAAGCAAGTCAGCCATATCATCTATGTTTTTTTTAGAGCTAGTAAAGCCTGAATGAACTGTTTCACTGCCAGACAAGGCTCCACTGATAGCCAGGTGTAGCAGTGGTAAGGCGTTGGGACTGCTGTTGGGACTCTGCTGTTGGGATAGCTTTATGTAGGCCCTAACAGTTTTTGGGCACCGTTTGTCACCGTTATAGTCCAAATAATGTATTGTTTAGTGTTGTGTTGTGTTGTTTAGTGGCTTTGCTGGCATGTATCCATTTTTTGTTGTTGTTGAGTTTGCCCCACCAGGATTTACATGCTAAAATCGCCACTGCGTAGCACATTGCATTTGATTGAAAGATGTGACAAAGAAATTATCAGTCTATAATTTTAATGGTAGGTTTATTTGAACAGTGAGAGACAGAATAACAACAAAAAAATCCAGAAAAATGCATGTCAAAAATGTTATAAATTGATTTGCATTTTGAGGGAAATAAGTATTTGACCCCCTCTCAATCAGAACCATTTCTGGCTCCCAGGTGTCTTTTATACAGGTAACGAGCTGAGATTAGGAGCACACTCTTAAAGGGAGTGCTCCTAATCTCAGTTTGTTAACTGTATAAAAGACACCTGTCCACAGGAGCAATCAATCAATCAGATTCCAAACTCTCCACCGTGGCCAAGACCAAAGAGCTCTCCAAGGATGTCAGGGTCAAGATTGTAGACCTACACAAGGCTGGAATGGGCTACAAGACCATCGCCAAGCAACTTGGTAAGGTGACAACAGTTGGTGCCATTATTCACAAATGGAAGAAACACAAAAGAACTGTCAATCTCCCTCGGCCTGGGGCTCCATGCAAGATCTCACCTCGTGGAGTTGCAATGATCATGAGAATGGTGAGGAATCAGCCCAGAATTACACGGGAGGATCTTGTCAATAATCTCAAGGCAGCTGGGACCATAGTCACCAAGAAAACAATTGGTAACACACTATGCCGCGAAGGACTGAAATCCTGCAGTGCCCGCAAGGTCCCCCTGCTCAAGAAAGCACATATAAATGCTCGTCTGAAGTTTGCCAATGAACATCTGAATGATTCAGAGGACAACTGGGTGAAAGTGTTGTGGTCAGATGAGACCAAAATGGAGCTCTTTGGCATCAACTCAACTCGCCGTGTTTGGAGGAGGAGGAATGCTGCCTATGACCCCAAGAACACCATCCCCACCGTCAAACATGGAGGTGGAAACATAATGCTTTGGGGGTGTTTTTCTGCTAAGGGGACAGGACAACTTCACCGCATCAAAGGGACGATGGAGGGGCCTCCTTCCCTCAGCCAGGGCATTGAAAATGGGTTGTGGATGGGTATTCCAGCATGACAATGACCCAAAACACACGGCCAAGGCAACCTTAATGACTTGGAGAAGATCTGCAAAGAGGAGTGGGACAAAATCCCTCCTGAGATGTGTGCAAACCTGGTGGCCAACTACAAGAAACGTCTTACCTCTGTGATTGCCAACAAGGGTTATTCCACCAAGTACTAAGTCATATTTTGCAGAGGGGTCAAATACTTATTTCCCTCATTAAAATGCAAATCAATTTATAACATTTTTGACATGCGTTTTTCTGGATTTTTGTTGTTGTTATTCTGTCTCTCACTGTTCAAATAAACCTACCATTAAAATTATAGACTGATCATTTCTTTGTCAGTGGGCAAACGTACAAAATCAGCAGGGGATCAAATACTTTTTTCCCTCACTGTACGTGAGGGACAGAGTGTTTGTGTCCATTTATTACCGTTGCTGTAGACTCAATGATGCGTGGCCCAGTGTGATATAGCTGCATTGCAGCAGGCATCTTCTCAAACATTCTCCTCTTTCACAATCAATACCTGGTCAAATAACTAATGACTCACTTATCATGGCGCAAACCATGACCCTTTTTAGCTTGGGAACAAGCATCATCCTTTATAAGCTATCTGAAAAGTGTATTTTACAAGGCAGCAAAAATTAGCAAAGTAAAGAAATTGGGCTCATCATTTGCACACTGTGATGTGAAGGGCAGTAACTCTGTTGGTAGACTTGGTACTAGCAGACAGGGTAGTCGTTCTGCTACACAAAGCTATAGAACACCATATAGTGAAGCATTAAAGCAGTGTAAACCAGTGTGTCCAAATACATGACACAACATTTAATATGAAATATTATGAAGTAATATCAGTTAAAAAAAATCTATGCCCATTTCTCACTTCTACCTCCCTCTAATGTTGCTTTGACTAAATATGTCAGGCTACTTTTACAGGAAGAATGTGTCATTTGTCATGAGGCTCTACTGAAGCCTTTGTTATGTAAAGATCAGGCAGTTTTTGGTTGAAATTAGCACAGTGGTGGCCTTTGGAGAATAAAGAAGTCTTTCATTTCTGTATTCATCCACCTTTTTTTATACCCCTCCAGGCAGTGGCGGTTCTAGCTTGTATGGCTCCCTGGATGAACCCTCCCCTCCCCTCCAAAAAACACCATTCTGCACTAACTGTACTTTTTATTCAGACATTTGGCACAACACAAATAAATAATTATAATATTTAAAACTATATAAATATTAAATTATATACAAAAATAACTCAGAAATATAAAAAAAAGTAACAAAGACAAGTAGAAAATAATTGTAGTATATAAATACAAATTTAAAAGAGAATCAAATTATTACACTATTACCCTATTGCTAATAAAAAACACAAATAAATCTAAATTGCACAAATCTATATTACACAAATAGAATAGCACACTTATAAAGAATATAACCTGATTATTGTACTATTGCAACTTCAAACAAGAAACACACAAACTATATTGCACAACTGCCATCTAAACCCTGACCATTCTTGTCTTCCTTGATGCAAAGTCATCAATTACATCTTCATAAGAAATCTGCCCAGCAATTGCATGGTTAATACTGATGACAGCAAGGCCACTAAGACGTTCCTGTGACATGGTGGACCTCAGGTAGGATTTGATGAGCTTCAGCTTTGAAAAGCTCCTCTCTGCCTCAGCTACGGTCATTGGAAGGGTAAGACAAATTCTGAGAGCAGTCCACAAATTTGGATACATTTCTGAGAGCTTCCTTTCGTGTATAAATATCAGCAGCTCAGGCAGGGTCATGGTCTTCGATAGCAAGTCAGGCAACTTCTTCAGTTCCTGTGCAACTCTCTGCCATCCAAGTCTGAGTGTTCTTTATACTGCAGTGTCATACTAAGGGCCTCACATTGTTCTGTCAGCTCCTCATTTGAGAGACTTTGGAAGGTTGACAGCACTCCAAACTTCTCTCCCAGGTGCTCTTTCATGACTGGATCAAATTGTAACATCAGTTCAACCTCTGAGGAAATGTCAATTTGATGGAGAGTACTGTGTTTCAGTGTGTCCCCTTAGTGCCAGATTTCTAATTGTCAGAGACTGCACAATAGCAGTCAGATGTATCAACACCTCTCTCCATCTTATCCTCTCAGCCTCCATAAGTGCCATTTCATGCTTATCAATTGTTTCCCCTTTTTAGATCCTTATTGCCGGTTCTTTCCATGTTTTCATGCAGTTTTGGTGTTCTGGACTGCTGTCGTGTGAAGTCAGCAAAGAACTTGCATGTTTCCAATCTGTCAGTCCTGAGTTTTCTAAATTAATTTTCTTCTTAGAAAAGAGCTTGGGGCAGAAGCAGAAGAGGCTGTTGTTTCTTTCAGAATACACCAACCAACCTCTACTGATTTTTTTCACCACTCACCAAGGTCTTCCTGAAATACTGGTGATGGCAACTTCTTCCATCACTCTCATTCCTTGGGAAAACAAAGTTAGGTGGTACCTCACTTGGTCCTCTGCAAACTAGTTGTGTCCGAATTCTGTCAGTCAGAACTGAAGGCTAGTCAGCAGGGTCTGTAGACAGTGGTTCATCCTCAGCAGCAGGATTTGGTGGAGATGCTGCTACAGGCATTTCTAATGGAGAGCACATGGGCATTAGTTTACACATGTTATTCACAGCATTTATACTGGTGGAACATCCCACATACATACCCAGTAATAATAAAACCATCATTGTTACCTACAATATGGAAACTTAAAACTTTTCAAAAGGGAAATGATTTATTTTGTTTATGTTATGCAGGGATGTACACATAAACACATGTGTGTGTACCCACACACACACACACACACACACACACACACACACACACACACACACACACACACACACACACACACACACACACACACACACACACACACACACACACACACACACACACACACACACACCTGAAGAATCCTGCTGGAGAGAAGTGGAAGCAAATGGGTCTTCATCCTCATCCTGAGGCTCAGACAACATTTCTGAAGAGGCCTGTGTGGCTGAAGAGGTGGATGGCTCCTCATCCTGAGGCTCAGATAACATTTCTGAAGAGGCCTGTGTGGCTGAAGAGGTGGATGGCTCCTCATCCTGAGGCTCAGATAACATTTCTGAAGAGGCCTGTGTGGCTGAGGAGGTGGATGGTTCCTCATCCTGAGGCTCAGACAACATTTCTGAAGAGGCCTGTGTGGCTGAAGAGGTGGATGGCTCCTCATCCTGAGGCTCAGACAACATTTCTGAAGAGGCCTGTGTGGCTGAAGAGGTGGATGGCTCCTCATCCTGAGGCTCAGACAACATTTCTGAAGAGGCCTGTGTGGCTGAAGAGGTGGATGGTTCCTCATCCTGAGGCTCAGATAACATTTCTGAAGAGGCCTGTGTGGCTGAGGAGGTGGATGGCTCCTCATCCTGAGGCTCAGATAACATTTCTGAAGAGGCCTGTGTGGCTGAGGAGGTGGATGGCTCCTCATCCTGAGGCTCAGACAACATTTCTGAAGAGGCCTGTGTGGCTGAAGAGGTGGATGGCTCCTCATCCTGAGGCTCAGATAACATTTCTGAAGAGGCCTGTGTGGCTGAGGAGGTGGATGGTTCCTCATCCTCAGGCTCAGATAACATTTCTGAAGAGGCCTGTGTGGCTGAGGAGGTGGATGGTTCCTCATCCTGAGGCTCTGAGATCATTTCTGAAGAGGCCTGTGTGGCTGAGGAGGTGGATGGTTCCTCATCCTCAGGCTCAGATAACATTTCTGAAGAGGCCTGTGTGGCTGAGGAGGTGGATGGTTCCTCATCCTGAGGCTCAGACAACATTTCTGAAGAGGCCTGTGTGGCTGAAGAGGTGGATGGCTCCTCATCCTGAGGCTCAGACAACATTTCTGAAGAGGCCTGTGTGGCTGAAGAGGTGGATGGCTCCTCATCCTGAGGCTCAGACAACATTTCTGAAGAGGCCTGTGTGGCTGAAGAGGTGGATGGTTCCTCATCCTGAGGCTCAGATAACATTTCTGAAGAGGCCTGTGTGGCTGAGGAGGTGGATGGCTCCTCATCCTGAGGCTCAGATAACATTTCTGAAGAGGCCTGTGTGGCTGAGGAGGTGGATGGCTCCTCATCCTGAGGCTCAGACAACATTTCTGAAGAGGCCTGTGTGGCTGAAGAGGTGGATGGCTCCTCATCCTGAGGCTCAGATAACATTTCTGAAGAGGCCTGTGTGGCTGAGGAGGTGGATGGTTCCTCATCCTCAGGCTCAGATAACATTTCTGAAGAGGCCTGTGTGGCTGAGGAGGTGGATGGTTCCTCATCCTGAGGCTCTGAGATCATTTCTGAAGAGGCCTGTGTGGCTGAGGAGGTGGATGGTTCCTCATCCTCAGGCTCAGATAACATTTCTGAAGAGGCCTGTGTGGCTGAAGAGGTGGATGGCTCCTCATCCTGAGGCTCAGATAACATTTCTGAAGAGGCCTGTGTGGCTGAGGAGGTGGATGGCTCCTCATCCTGAGGCTCAGATAACATTTCTGAAGAGGCCTGTGTGGCTGAGGAGGTGGATGGCTCCTCATCCTGAGGCTCTGAGATCATTTCTGAAGAGGCCTGTGTGGCTGAGGAGGTGGATGGTTCCTCATCCTGAGGCTCTGAGATCATTTCTGAAGAGGCCTGTGTGGCTGAGGAGGTGGATGGCTCCTCATCCTGAGGCTCTGAGATCATTTCTGAAGAGGCCTGTGTGGCTGAGGAGGTGGATGGTTCCTCATCCTGAGGCTCTGAGATCATTTCTGAAGAGGCCTGTGTGGCTGAGGAGGTGGATGGCTCCTCATCCTGAGGCTCAGATAACATTTCTGAAGAGGCCTGTGTGGCTGAAGAGGTGGATGGCTCCTCATCCTGAGGCTCAGACAACATTTCTGAAGAGGCCTGTGTGGCTGAAGAGGTGGATGGCTCCTCATCCTGAGGCTCAGATAACATTTCTGAAGAGGCCTGTGTGGCTGAGGAGGTGGATGGTTCCTCATCCTCAGGCTCAGATAACATTTCTGAAGAGGCCTGTGTGGCTGAGGAGGTGGATGGTTCCTCATCCTGAGGCTCTGAGATCATTTCTGAAGAGGCCTGTGTGGCTGAGGAGGTGGATGGTTCCTCATCCTCAGGCTCAGATAACATTTCTGAAGAGGCCTGTGTGGCTGAAGAGGTGGATGGCTCCTCATCCTGAGGCTCAGATAACATTTCTGAAGAGGCCTGTGTGGCTGAGGAGGTGGATGGCTCCTCATCCTGAGGCTCAGATAACATTTCTGAAGAGGCCTGTGTGGCTGAGGAGGTGGATGGCTCCTCATCCTGAGGCTCTGAGATCATTTCTGAAGAGGCCTGTGTGGCTGAGGAGGTGGATGGTTCCTCATCCTGAGGCTCTGAGATCATTTCTGAAGAGGCCTGTGTGGCTGAGGAGGTGGATGGCTCCTCATCCTGAGGCTCTGAGATCATTTCTGAAGAGGCCTGTGTGGCTGAGGAGGTGGATGGTTCCTCATCCTGAGGCTCTGAGATCATTTCTGAAGAGGCCTGTGTGGCTGAGGAGGTGGATGGCTCCTCATCCTGAGGCTCAGATAACATTTCTGAAGAGGCCTGTGTGGCTGAGGAGGTGGATGGCTCCTCATCCTGAGGCTCTGAGATCATTTCTGAAGAGGCCTGTGTGGCTGAGGAGGTGGATGGCTCCTCATCCTGAGGCTCTGAGATCATTTCTGAAGAGGCCTGTGTGGCTGAGGAGGTGGATGGTTCCTCATCCTGAGGCTCTGAGATCATTTCTGAAGAGGCCTGTGTGGCTGAGGAGGTGGATGGTTCCTCATCCTGAGGCTCTGAGATAATTTCTGAAGAGGCTTGTGTGGCTGAGGAGGTGGATGGCTCCTCATCCTGGCCAGTGCCAGAGGGTGCTCCAAAATATTTCAGAAATGCCCCTGAATTTGCATTGAAATAGAGTATATGAGTCTGACACCCTAAATACATTTGTTGCACAATTAAATATTATGCACAATTTATCAAATTTTCAGAATAGGAACCAAATGAACCATACAACCTCCTTGGCTAATTCTAGGCATAAGACACCTCAAAAGACTCAATATATCACAAAAGATACAAAATATCTGCATACCATAGACATCTTTTAAGTTAGCCTACAGCATTGGAAATTCCCCTTACTGAGCTCAGGACCTAGTTAATACAATCACAGAAAACCTTTATGATGTCACCTCAATGAAAGTTAACCAAATCAATAATGTGCTAGTTAGGTTGTAATCGTTTTGCTGCAGGCTACACACATTATCATGATGAAACTGTGTGAAATGATATCCAATGTAAGTTAGTTGGACAGAAAACAGAATATTGTCGGCCTATGTGTAATAGCATAGCAAGCAACATAGGCTAACAAACATAAGTGTTATACTAGCCTATTTCATGACATGCATAATATTATACTCATAAAGAGATGACATAGCTGCATACCTTTATCTTTTGCACGTTTCTCCTCTTCTTCTTTCCTCTATTTCCTAAACTGGGCACCTGATGGTTTAGACCTTTTCTTATCCATTTGTGTTGATTTGGCACTCGAGCATGAATACATTACCCATCCCCCAACACTCAACCAAGAGTCAAGACTAAACCAATACACCTTGGTGAAGACTGGTTTTACATTATTCTTAACGATTTTGCACAAACGATACAAAAAATGAAACAATATGTCTGTGAAACTATATATTCACAGTATTATGAATGAATTGTGGTTTATTTGGTAGCATTTCGTAGTGTGACTGATTTTACTAATTGCATTAGTACTGTACAAAGTTAGAGGTGCGCTATTTGATAGATTCCCCCACTCCCCCTACCTCGGGCTTCCATTGGGGAGACCTCAGGTCAACCTACCCCCGCTCCCCTCCTCATCTCGTACTTCTGAGTGGGAGACCTTCCCAGGCAGTAGCCTGCCTAGCTCACAAACTAGAATCAGGGCGCCCACTCCGACAAGGTTAATTGACCCACAGTCCCACACGGTGACATGATATCATTGATGTGATGTGCAAATGAGCGATAGAAAACAAATGTCACCATTCCACAAAAAAAAATTGTGCCGGCACCCCGTGCGCCCACGGCAAGATGCCGCCTTGGGCAGCTGCCCATGTCGCCCATACCTTAACCTGCCGCTGCCTCCAGGTCCTAAAGAGAAAACAGTTGCCAACTTTGTTGTTCTGACGTCACAATGTGTGTAAGGAACTAAGCTTGGCAGACAGCTTACAACTCCTAACAAAGACCCAGGAGGCAGGAGTACCATTTTGAATCTTTAATGAAAGATATTTGTACAACTGTAAAATACAGAAAAGAGAAAATGTATTACAAAATGTTCTGCATCTGCATCCACATCACTAAAATACAAAGCATAAATAATACTAATAAAATAATAAATAAGACATACACCCATCACGAGCTCACCTCAGAAGACAGCTAGCCAAAGCAACATGACTTGCAGAAAATATGGAAAATTACTTAAAGATCGACCCCCCCTAAGAAGCAATTAATCAATTTGAAAACAGCCTATGTGGCATCGGTATGAGTCCTAAACATTTATTCTAGTGTCAAAATATACTGCAAAGTGTAAATAGGATCATTCGAGTTATTAAGTCAGTCTCGTCTAAAACAGAGTTTGGAACCTCAGTACGTCACAACGAGTAAATTAAGGTTGGGACTGGATTACAATCATCTCAACAAATCATGACCCCTTTTGCCAAGCTCCACGTGCAAATTGCCCCTTCATCCGCTTTGCTTCCCTTCATTGAATGGGGTGCTGTTGTTTCATCGCCCCAACGCATTCAAAGGATCATGTCCATTTGAGACTGAAAAGCCCTACACGGATTGACCATGCCTCCACAGCCAGAGTTGTATGGTTTGCATGCACTGACGAAGGACCCTAGCTAGTACGCAGAATAGGTGGTTGTAGTTCGTCGGTCCCCAAGTCTGCACAAGTAATGCTAGCTTGGTGTACAACGGCCGGGGGTGTTGAGTATAACCAGAGATAATGGTTATACATTTTAGATAATGTTAATTGCTAGCTAGCTACCTCATTACCATTTACTTAGGTCGTAGAACATACACATTTATTGTAGATAATGCTAGTGAGGCAGGCTAGCTAGCTACAGGCTAGCTAACGTTAGCCTACAAATCAGATTTGCAAGTTAGCTCATAGCTCATACAAGTGTATTCTGTATTGTCTAGGGGCAAAACTAAATAATGGATGCAGCTATGGTGGTAGCAAACTCATGTTTGAGCCTGACTAATACAGTGAGCTAAGAGCAACCAACCGTAACGGCGTCAGCGGCCTGAATCCAATCCAATCTGGAGCTACAGTCGGTCTACATCTGTAAAGCATAAAATACCACAGCCACAAAGTCAAAATTGGCTATGGTTAAGGTTAGGCATAAGGTTAGCAGTGTGGTTAAGGTTAAGGTAAGCGTTGGGTTTAAAACCACATTTTAAGAAGATAAATTGTAGAAATAAACGGGCTTTATGACTTTGTGGTGGTGGTAACTAGTGACGACCTAGAATTAGCTTGAATCAAGTTATTGCCCTGATGACACAGACGGCTTCATAAACAATGATAATGTGTGTTATGTGAAACGTTGTAGAAAAAAAATACTTGGTCTGATTAACTAGTAGGTTAATTACCCAGCCAAGCAGATACAAGTAGTATAGTCATTTTGGTTGTGAAGTGCGTTATCTAAAAACTTTGTCCTTTCTTGATAACAAAATGCAATTTACCACTTGGCTGTCTATTGCATCAACCTATCACAGGCCCTCCCAGTCAACACCCCCTCATAAAATGTGGAATTACATTTTTAATGAGGATTGCCTGCTGCACTTGCATTTTTGGGGGGTTTGTATCACTTCATTTACACAACATGCCTACCACTTTGAAGATGCAAAATATTTTTATTGTGAAACAAACAAGAAATAAGACAAAAAAACAGAAAACTTGAGCATGCATAACTATTCACCCCCCCAAAGTCAATACTTTGTAGAGCCACCTTTTGCAGCAATTACAGCTGGAAGTCTCTTGGGATATGTCTCTATAAGCTTGGCACATCTAGCCACTGGGATTTTTGACCATTCTTCAAGGCAAAACTGCTCCATCTCCTTCAAGTTGGATGGGTTCCGCTGGTGTACAGCAATCTTTAAGTCATACCACAGATTCTCAATTGGATTGAGGCCTGGGATTTGACTAGGCCATTCCAAGACATTTAAATGTTTCCCCTTAAACCACTCGAGTGTTGCTTTAGCAGTATGCTTAGGGTCATTGTCCTGCTGGAAGGTGAACCTCCATCCCAGTCTCAAATCTCTGGAACACTTAAACAGGTTTCCCTCAAGAATTTCACTGTATTTAGCGCCATCCATCATTCCTTTAATTCTGACCAGTTTCCCAGTCCCTGCCGATGAAAAACATCCCCACAGCATGATGCTGCCAACACCATGCTTCACTGTGGGGATGGTGTTCTCAGGGTGATGAGAGGTGTTGGTTTTGCGCCAGGCATAGCGTTTTCCTTGATGGCCAAAAAGCTCAATTTTAGTCTCATCTGACCAGAGTACCCACGTGTTTTGGCGAACACCAAACGTGTTTGCTTAATTTTTCTTTAAGCAATGGCTTTTTTTCTGTCCACTCTTCCATAAAGCCCAGCTCTGTGGAGTGTACGGCTTAAAGTGGTCCTATGGACAGATAATCCAATCTCCGTTGTGGAGCTTTGCAGCTCCTTTAGGGTTATCTTTGGTCTCTTTGTTGCCTCTGATTAATGCCCTCCTTGCCTGGTCTGTGAGTTTTGGTGGGCGGCCCTCTCTTGGCAGGTTTGTTGTGGTGCCATATTCTTTCCATTTTTTAATAATGGATTTAATGGTGCTCCGTGGGATGTTTAAAGTCTGAGATTTTTTGAACCCAACCCTGATCTTTACTTCTCCACAACTTTGTCCCTGACCTGTTTGGAGAGGTCTTTGGTCTTCATGGTGCCGCTTGCTTGGTGGTGCCCCTTGATTAGTGATGTTGCAGACTCTGGGGCCTTTCAGAACAGGTGTATATCTACTGAGATCATGTGACAGATTATGTGACACTTAGATTGCACACAGGTGGACTTTATTTAACTAATTATGTGACTTCTGAAGGTAATTGGTTACACCAGATCTTATTTAGGGGCTTCATAGCAAAGGAGGTGAATACATATGCACGCACAACTTTTACGTTTTTTCTTTCTCAAATTTTTTTAAACAAGTAATTCTTTTAATTTCACTTCACCAATTTGGACTATTTTGTGTATGTCCATTACATGAAATCCAAATAAACAATCCATTTAAATTACAGGTTGTAATGCAACAATATAGGAAAAATGCCAAGGGGGTGAATACTTTCGCAAGCCACTGTAGATGGGCTACACTTACTGAGACAGAGGGGCACTGTTTTGTTTGCTCAGATGCTTTCCCCGGTGAGATACATTCAGCCTCTAGCAAATTGAGGTACATTTATGAAACAGAGACGAAGATAAATTGTTTATTGGTAAACTTTTTGGGGAAGCCTGGATTCCCTTGGCATCCATGAATACATGCCACTGACCAATGCTACAAATTATTTCTCCATCGCCCAACAAAATAATCATCACTTTCTTTTTACACTTTTAACTAGCGCCATGCTACTGTTGTTGCCAGCTAGCCAGCATAAACTAGCTGGGAAGGGCTCATCAGGACAACTGACTGAACCAAATCCATTCGTCTCCACACTTGACTCTCAGCTGCACGACATATGTCCTCAATTTGAGCACCATGCGTGTCCATATAGCCTTTCCCTCTCAAGGCCCTCATTCCCCCTCTCTCTCCTTCCTCCTTCCCTTCACTACCCTTCACTGAGTTTCTTATGGAGCAGGATCTCTGTGTGCCACAGGGAGAACAGGAGATTTGACCTTTCACCTTCTCTCTAGTCCACTGTCTTTACCTCCGTGGAGTTGCCTGGGGCTCTTACGGCCAATAGATGTGTGTTTATGTGGCGCTAGGGGCGGGGAAACTACAGCTATTATGTTGTGAGAGAGAAATACTGTGTAGAATATGCTAACTTGAATGTGGTGTGTTTGTGTGAATGAGTGTATGAGCATGGGTGAGTGAGTGCATGTGTGCATATGCATGCATGCTTGTCCGTGCATGACCTCACCCTTGTGTGCGTGTCAGAGAGAGACACAGCTGCCGGTCGAAGGCAGTGAAGCTTGTGTTTACATACATCACCCTCAACCCCTCCCCCCCATCCTAACCCGAGCCCTAACCCCTTACCCTAACCTGAATTCTAACCCAAACCCTAAACCTAGCCTCTAAACTTAAAATAGCCTTTTTCCTTGTGGGGACAAGGGAGAATTTTCCTTGTTTTACTATCCTTGTGGGGACTTTTGGGGATTTTAGACCAAACAAACACACACACACACTCCCTGTTACATCAGCTCCATACTTTCTAATCAAGAAGGCTGATGTTTAATTCATGGCGTATGTGTAAGTTAAGCCACACACACAAATGGCTGAGTAGACTTGCCTGTGTCTGTGTATGTGTCATCATCATCATCATCATCATCACCACCATCATTATCATCATCATCATCACCTGTGTAACCGTGGCAACAGGCGTGTTGCGCAACATTGTGGCACAAGTTGTCTGTTTGCCCCTCACTGACCTAAAGCTACCCCCAAGCCTCTTCTAGGAGGAGGAAAGAGGAGGAGGAAAGAGGGAGGAGAAGGTAAGACAGAGGAAAAGTTCTAAAAACAGATGCTCCCCTGACTGGCCCTGTCTCTTCACGTTAGTGTAGCACACCCTCTGACTCCTCCTCGCTCCCCTCTCTTCTTATCTCTCTCTCCTCTCCCCCTGTCCTCTCAGCTCTGTCCTCTCTCCCCTGACCTCTCCTGCTCCCTCTCTCACTTCACTTATTTTTCTTCACTGCTCTCTTGTCTCTCGCCTCCCAAACTATCTTGTTTGTTAGATACTCGCTTTAGTGGTTCTGTGTACGTAAGCACACGTAGGTAGGCATACACATGTGTGCTTTCACATTATCTTCATCTGTATGTGTATTCACACGTCTGTTCAGTGTCTGGGGAGTTTTTCAGTGGTACCATCGTCTCAGCCAACCATAACATTTCCACAGCTGCTGTTTCAACTCATATCCAAAGATTCAGATTTCCTCACAATGGAAACTGTGTGTGCACGTTTGTACATAACACGTGTTCAGGCTGCGGTTCAAGCGCAAAGTAGACAGCCCTCGACCCTCAACCCTCAGCCGTTGAATGGCGTTTTACATTGCAAGATGGCGCCGACAGAGAGGGTCGCCTCGCTTCTAGTCCTTAGGAAACTTTGCAGTATTTTGCGGGGGTGTGTGTTTCAATGACTTATTGTTTTACTCCAATGTTTGCAAACAAACTAAATGTAAACAAACACTATATAGCTTCAAAACATGGGTGAAACTATCATTTTGATATCACAGATGGTCAGTCCTTGCATCCATAGCTCTGTCTATGAATTTGAGAGTGGTTACATTTCTCCAGCCCCATCCCTCAGCTTTTTACCGGAACAAGGGTGGGGAGACGGCTTTGTTATTGTTTCAACTGCTGCTTTAAAGGCAATATCCCAGACGTTTATGGTAAACGCTGCTGCGTATGTCAACTCGAGCATTACCTTTAAAAATAACACACCTTGGATAGACTAGTGACTCGGACTGGAACCTGAGTCACCATGACATGAGTGCATTCAGAGCTACAGTATATGAACACAATTTTATTGATGTTGTTGTTGATATCTTAGAAGAATGTGTGCTAAAAGGTGATTAAGGAGAGTTGACTGTACTGTACCTGATGGTGTCCTTGATCTGTTCTGAAGATAGACACATAGCTATAATAATACTACAAGCCTTTACAACACACTGTTCACATGCCTTTTGATCTTTAACCTCTCTATCCCTCTAATACACACACGTGTGACTGAAGACACGCACACACACACACACACACACACACACACACACACACACACACACACACACACACACACACACACACACACACACACACACACACACACACACACATTCTGCTCATGTAGAAACAATCTTGACCCAAGGCGTAAAAATCAAAGAGAGTGGAGTAAACAAGTGCACACTTTGGGGAGAAGAGTAGAGGAACGCAAATTCACCAGGGTCTTTTTCTCACTGTATGAGAATGTGTTGCCTTTTGTGTTGCCTGACTGAAATAGCCATCTGGAGCACACTCTCTCTGGGAAATGTACAGTATAATTCACTGCTACATTTGATGCTTATTATAGCATACACAAACACACACACACGCACACACACACACACACACACAGAGAGAGAGAGAGAGAGAGAGAGAGAGACTTAGCGCTTGGCTAATCTGGGTCATTGCCCTCCCATCTGAGTGTGTGGATTAATCTAATGTAACATGGAGCGTTCTCCTTTCACACAAAAGCAAATATTGCTTACATCCCAGTCCCCCGCTGTGTGTGAGTGTGTCTGTGTGAATGGGATGTGTGTGTCTGTGTTTGTGTGTGAGTGTGCGTGTGAATGTGGTGAGTGTGTGTGAATGCGATGTGTGTGTCTGTGTGTGTTTGTGTGTGTGTGTGCATGCTACCATGCTTGTGTGTGTCTGCATATGTGCACATGTGTGTGCATGCCTATGTGTGTGTGTGTCTGCGTGTGTGTGTGTGTCTGCGTGTGTGTGTGTGTGTGTGTGTGTGTGTGTGTGTGTGTGTGTGTGTGTGTGTGTGTGTGTGTGTGTGTGTGTGCATGCACCACTAACACTGCATGACATTTGGGACCCATCATAGGGCCCCAAAGGGGAAGGGCAGGGCATCTGTTATGTTGCTTGCAGTATTTATTTACAGTCAACACACACTTACTGTGGACAGCCCCTGTAAGGAACATACATACTGTCAACACACACTTACTGTGGACAGCCCCTGTAAGGAACATACATACTGTCAACACACACTTACTGTGGACAGCCCCTGTAAGGAACATACATACTGTCAACACACACTTACTGTGGACAGCCCCTGTAAGGAACATACATACTGTCAACACACACTTACTGTGGACAGCCCCTGTAAGGAACATACAGGTATGCGTCCCAAATACCACACTATTCCATATATGGTCCACCACAGAGCCCTGTGGTCCCTGGGCAAAAGTAGTGCACTATAGGGAATAGGGTGCCATTTGGGACACACGGCAAGTCTGTAGCATGACCATGGGGTGTTTGTTTGTGTGGGAGGAGAGGCTACAGTGGATTATTAGTGTCACACTGACTACTCTGCGTGGGATGTTGTTCTTGACCTTTAAATGTGAGTAAATGAAGATAGACTTGACATCATCGTCAATGTTGATATTTTCTGTTACATCATGTACTGTTATGAGATTAAAGTTTGTTGAAATACCAGCAAGGTCATATACTTTTTCATTTTGTTTTTATAAAAAAATGGTGCTCTCATCTGAACCCATGTTGTGTACCTGTGTGTGTGTGTGTGTGTGTGTGTGTGTGTGTGTGTGTGTGTGTGTGTGTGTGTGTGTGTGTGTGTGTGTGTGTGTGTGTGTGTGTGTGTGTGTGTGTGTGTTCAATACTGAGGCACTATCAGTCCAAGCCTATTTAGCACACACCACAATGTCATTAGAGGGGAGTTATTCAATACACAGAAGAGAAAACCCCAGAGAGAGGCGGGAGCCATAGGATCCTAATAGTTTTTCAAATGTTTCTAAACTAACAATGAAACCTTTTAAAAACATACAGTATTTACTGTTCATCTTTGTTTTGAATAGGGAGTATGTTAAATATTTTGTGACATTGCTGTAGCCCCTTATCATGCTGAATGTTTAATGGGACTCTAATGGTACATTTTACTCCCTATTTCCCTACCTTCCCATATCAATAATAAAGGATTAGAAAGATGAACTTTTGAAGTTGGTTTCAGTAATCCTGGGAGGATGGCTCTAAACGCTTAATTTTAAGCTCTGGGAGCGAAACATTTGATCCTGAAAGAAGTATTAATCTTCAATTTACAGGTTGAGGCAGTTATTTAGCACTTGTGACAGCTTAGTAAGAGCTTATTGGTTAGAGTGATTCAATTTCAGAGAAAACTTCAATTGGTTTTGTTTTAGTTTCTATTTACTTTAGCAGAGAGAAAGGGGGAGAGGTGGAGTACAGAGAGAGAAAGAGAGGGAGAGAGAGAGAGGGAGAGAGAGAGAAAGAAAGAGAGAAAGAGAGGAGAGATTCATTTGTAGAAAACTGCAACAAAGCTGAAGCTGATCTCCCTTAAAATGATTTATAGTTCTGATTTTGTTTAGTGTTTTTCTCACAAACCCTGCTCATAAGACACTATATTGTTTACACATCAAATGCTGTTTCAGTTTTCATAAGAAAAGTTTATTTCAAAAAGAGAAAATATTGTCCACATCAAATACTGTATCCCAGCCAGGTGCGTAGGAGCCGGAGGAACCCCCAATGTTAGAAACTCCTTGTGATGTGCATATTTCCGTTTCAACACGATTCGATACGCATCTACACTGAACAAAAATATAAACGCAACATGTAGCAATTTCAAAGATTTTACTGAGTTAAAGTTCATAAAGGAAATCAGTCAATTTGAATAAATAAATTAGGCCCTAATCTATGGATTTCAGATGACTGTGAATACAGATATGCATCTGTTGGTCACAGATACCTTAAAAAAAAGGTAGGGTCATGGATCTGAAAACCAGTCAGTATCTGGTGTGATCACCATTTGCCTTATGCAGCACGACACATCTCCTTCGCGTTAAGTTGATCAGGCTGTTGAGTGTGGCCTGTGAAACATTGTCCCACTGCTCTTCAATGTCTGTGTGAATTTCCTGGATATTGGCAGGAACTGGAACACGCTGTTGTACACGTCGATCCAGAGCATTCCAAACATGCTCAATGGGTGGCATGTTTAGTGAGTATGCAGGCCATGGAAAAACTGATACATTTCCAACATTTCCAACTCCAACTTTCTTACATTTTAACTGGGACCGGTGTCTATCAGTGAGTCATTACATCACCTGGGGTTTCCTCAACAAAACTTCACCAAAAGTCCGGCCGGCTCTGACTGCATGTGTGGGTATGGATGTAGGTAAGCAGACCCGAGAGCCACTGCAGCCCCTCATGATGAGTTCATCTTTTTTTGTGGCCCCCAACCCCATCAAAGTTTCCCATCTCTGGTCTACAAGGTGTAATGCATGTGTTAACGTCATGCAGGAGAGAGGCAGGCATGATGATACCCACGGACAGACAGACAGGCAGAGAGGGGGTGAGAGAGAGGCCACAAACAAACAGGTAAGATAGTAAGAAGTACCTCCAAGCTCATAGAGTTCATAGACTGATGAGCTTTCATAGTGTGAATCAATCTGAATTAGTGTGCAATAATAGTGTTTAACATAATTTTTTTATAACTACCTCATCTCTTTATCCCACATATACAATTATCTGTAAGGTCCCTCAGTCGAGCAAGGAATTTCAAACACAGATTCAACCACAAAGACCAGGGAGGTTTTCCAATGCCTTGCAAAGAAGGGCACCTATTGTAAACAATTTTGAATATCCCTTTGAGCATGATGTAATTATTAATTACACTTTGGATGGTGTATCATACACCCAGTCACTACAAAGATACAGGCATCCTTCCTAACTCAGTTGCCGGAGAGGAAGGAAACCGCTCAGGGATTTCACCATGAGGCCAATGGTGACGTGAAAACAGTTACAGAGTTTAATGGCTGTGAAAGGAGAAAACTGACCTAAATGACAGAGTGAAAAGAAGGAAGCCTGTGCAGAATAAAAATATCCCAAAACATGTATCCTGTTTGCAATAAGGCACTAAAGTAAAACTGCAAAAACTGTGGCAAAGAAATTAACTTTCTGTCCTGAATACAAAGCACTATGTTTGGGGCAAATCCAACACAATACATCACTGAGTACCACTCTTCATATTTTCAAGCATGGTGGTGTCTGCATCATGTTATGGGTATGCTTGACATCTGCAAGGACTAGTGAGTTTTTGGGTAAAAAATAAACAGAATAGAGCTAAGAACAGGCAAAATTCTAGAGGATAACCTGGTTCACTTTGCTTTCCAACAGCCACTGGGAAACACATGCACCTTTTAGCAGGACAAAAACCTGAAACATAAAGCCAAATATACACTGGAGTTGCTTACCAATACGACATTGAATGTTCCTGAGCCTAGTTACAGTTTTGACTTAAATCGTCTTGAAAATCTATGGCAAGACTTGAAAATGGCTATCTAGCAATGATCAACAGCCGACTTGACAGAGCTTGAAGAATTTGAAAAATAATAATATTCAAATATTGTACAATCCAGGTGTGCAAAGCTCTTAGAGACTTACCCAGAAAGACTCACAGCTGTAATTGCTACCAAAGGTGATCCTAACATATTGACTCAGGGGTGTGAATACTTATGTAAATGAGATATGACTGTATTTAATTGTCAATAAGCTTAAGTCTAGATAGTGCAAAGCATGTGATAACCATGCAGGAGAGAGGCAGCCATGATGATATTTTATTGTTGATAATTTTGTGGAGTGGAGATTGATTCGTTTCAGTTTGACCTTGCATGCCTACCTTTTTAAAAATGAAAACAGTTTTTAATTATGTATGTTGCTGGTTATTATTTAAGCTATAAGGCCCGAGGAGGTGTGGTATATGGCCAATATACCACGGCTAAAGGCTGTTCTTATGCATGACGCATCGCGGAGTGGACACAGCTCTTAGCCGTGTTATATTGGCCATATGTCACAAACCCCTGGGGTGCCTTATTGCTATTATTAACTGGTTACCAACATAATTACAGCAGTAAAAATAAATGTTTTGTCATATCCGTTGTTATACGGTCTGATATACCATGGCTGTCAGCCAATCAGCATTCAGGGCTCGAACCACCCAGTTTATAATACAGTATAATAACTGTATGTTAAATTTCAAAGCATACAATATGTAAAGCAGCAGTAACCTTATAGGAGAAGTGAAAAAAATAATCTAGGAAATGAATCATACAGTAGCAGAGAAACAGTACAAAATGGTTGTTTAATTGAATATATCCACATTAACAGTCACACTGGTATTCAGTACAATATGAATGGCCATGGCCCTAAGACTGGTTGGACTGTACCAGAGTAAGTCCCCCCTGCAAGGCCCCCTTTCACCTTGTAAATTTGCCCATTTGTAAGTTAATATTTCTTTACAATCCTGGACCACCGTAACAAAATGTGTGTGTGTGACCACGCCCCCGATCCAGCCATATATGGATTATTCACTCCCATCTACAGTACATTCCATCTCCAGGGGCGTTTGGGGGAAAGGCGTAGTTTCCATTTAAACAGTATAGCACTGCAGGGCAAAGCTTTCATATAGTTTATATCCATCTTTATGAAGGGTGGAGAAAGTCAGTGTCAAGATGTTCCTGGGGAATGCATTATACTACTGCACCCTGCAGTATAGTACTGTACTCTATGTTCTGTATGGTCATTGTGTGTCTGCAATGTGTCCACTATACCATCACTTTATCAAGCCCAATCCCAAATGAACCCATAGCCCAATCCTACAGTGAGCACCATAATTCATTGGACAGTGACCATTTTTTTGTTATTTTGGTTCTGTACTCTAGCACTTTGAGTTTGAAAGGATACAATGACAATGAGGGTGAAGTGCAGACTGTCAGCTTTAATTTGAGGGTATTTTCATACATATCAGATGAACCGTTTAGAAATTATAGACGCTGTTGTACATAGTCCCCCCAATTTTCGGGTCTCAAAAAACATTGGACAGTTTAACATAATGTAGAATAAAGTAATCATTGTTAATATTTGGTCGCATACCCTTTGCATGCAATGACTGCTTGAAGTCTGCGATACATCGACATCACCAGACGCTGGGTATCTTCCCTGGTGATGCTCTGCCAGGCCTGTACTGCAGCCATCTTCAGTTCCTGCTTGTTTCGGGGACTTATTGCCTTCAGTCTCCTCTTCAGCATGTAAAATGCATGTTCAATTGGATTCAGATCTGGTGATTGACTTGGCCAGTCAAGGATTTTCCACTTTTTGGCCATCAAAAACCCCTTCGTTGCTCTAGCAGTATGTTTAGGGTCATTGTCTTGTTGCATGATGAAGTGCCGTCCAATGAGTTTGGAGGCATTTGGTTTTATGTGAGCAGATAAAATATTTCTGTAGACTTCAGAATTCATTGTTCTACTTCTGTCTGCAGTCACATCATCGATGAAGACAAGTGAGCCTGTTCCACTGGCAGCCATACAGGCCCAAGCCATAACACCCCCTCCACCATGTTTCACGGATGAGGTGGTATGCTTTGGATCATGGGCATGTCTTTTTTTTCTCCACACTTTCCTCTTTCCATCACTCTGGTACATGTTAATCTTTGTCTCATCTGTCCACAATACATTTTTTCCAGAACTCTTGGGGCTCTTTTAGGTGCTTTTTAGCAAACTGTAATCTCTCCTTTCTGTTCTTCAGGCGTATCAGTGGTTTGCATCTTGTAGTGTACCCTCTGTAGTCCTGCTGGTGTAGTCTTCTACATATGGTAGACTTTGACACATCTACACCTGCATCCAGGAGAGTGTTTTTGATCTGTTTGGCTGTTGTCAAGGGGGTTTTCTTCACCATAGAGAGTATTCTCCGGTCATCCACTACAGTGGTCTTCCTCAGTCTACCGGGTCTTTTGACATAATTGAGTTCACTGGTTGTTTTTTTCTTGTTAATGATGAACCAAACTGTTGACTTGGGCATGCCCAGGGTTTTTGCAATGTTCCTGATTGATTGATTTTAATTTCCGAGCCTTATGACGGCCAGCTTCATTTGCATCGACACTGCTGTCTTCCTCATGTTGTCACACCCCAACAACAACCTCCAAAAGGCAATAGCAAAGTCTAGAATCAATACTATTCATCATCAGCTCTCCTGCATTCACTAACGACACAAATGAATACACCTGCCTAACAACACACATCTGTGAAGCCAATTCAACAAATACTTGTAGTACCTTAAAATGGGGGGACTATGTACAAAAGGTGCTGTCATTTCTAAACGGTTCATCCGATATGTATGAAAATACCCTCAAATTAAAGCTGACAGTCTGCACTTCACCCTTATTGTCATTGTATCCTTTCAAACTCAAAGTGCTAGAGTACAGAACCGAAATAACAAAACAATTGTCACTGTCCAATGAATTATGGTGCTCACTGTATAGGTGAAGGCAGGTGATTGCTGCACTCTATTTCTTGAATATAAATCAGTGTACTGCAGGTGTGTGGAGCCAGAACAGGGATGCTGTCTGCACACTGCAAAAAAACACATTTTTGGACTCAAAACTCCATCTAAATAATAATGCAGTGGTGCGTATAGTGCCCAATCCATCCAAAACGACCTCATAGCTTTTCCTATTGCTCTGGATCCTTGATTATTCTCTTTCAGAGATCTGAAAGGATTGTAGTTGGATTGTAAACAGACTGGGCAGCTCATCTATTCAGCTTTGTCTCACCATGGGGGGTGAGGGGGGGTTCTGTCCCATTGTATTCAGTCAGTACAAGCAGTGACCAAAATGTCAACGTTCGTATCCCACTGATCAAGGCTCGAACAATAACAACATATTTCAAAGGATTAGGACATACTGTACACTACAGTATGATGCACACACACTGGCTTTCACAGACTTTGTTTACAAAACAAACGTTGGTATCCAACTCAAAGCACTCAGATGACAGTAGTGCACATCTGTGAACAAACAGAAAAACAGTGTTCTAGAATAGAACTTTGGAATGGAGTTAAGAGTTTTCTGCCCCAATTCTCTCCCTTCTATTCTATTCACAGCCATGCAGATAGAGTCTGCAGTGGACAAAAGATTCAATATTGTATGAGCCCAGTGCTGCATGGGGCTAAGAATGCTTGTTTCACACTGTGATGCTCCCCACTGATTTAACTTTGGAATATGCAAATAACCCTCTGACACACACACATACACTGTTACCCGTTTTTGTAATTTTATCCGTAAATTACTGCATTAGTCAACAGTATGATAGTGTATAAACTGAATACAGTAGATTACCATAGAATGTACACTAAAATACTGCACATTTGCTTTAAAGCATACTGTAAGACCTGTCTATAATTTCAACAGTAATACACTGTAGAATGAACAGTAAAATACCATAAATGTGTTTTACAGTATTCATTTTTGTGCATTGTGGAAATATATATATATATATATATTTTTAACTCTGTTTATTCAGTTTTACACACAAGACAACACAAAAAAATATAAATAATATACTCAACTCGAAAAAATACAAATTAAAATAATAAATAATTAACTTTAAAGATACCGTACCATTGTTCCTGTAAACAGTCAAGGGATAGGGGTGGAGAAATGCAACCACTCACAGACAGTCATGGCCACAGACCGACCATCCACTGGACCAAAAAAAAAGTTTATAATGCTTTAAAAGAAATAAATTAATACTCATTTTATGTAAGCGTGAACAAAAGGTAACCCCCCCCCAAAAAAAAACAGGGCAAAACAAGCTCACATTTTAGTCTCTGACCGAATAAGGCATCCGCAGGACACAATCAATAAGCATATCATCAACCTTAATGACCCCCCCCCCCGACCCCCCCACAAAAAAAGAAACGCTCATCCAACCCTTAAGTCACAGGGGAGTGAAATACGGACTTCTTTTTTTTAAATGAATGCCATCAGAGGATGGACTGTTTGAAGTAAGACCGGAATGGAGCCCATGCCTCATAAAACAGTTTGGGGTTCCCACGTGTATTGAATTACATTTTTTCTAGTTTCAGAGAGCACAACACATCTCTCACCCAATATTTATAAGATGGGGGAGCTGCCATCTTCCAGTTCTGGAGTATTAGCCGTCTATCTAAAAGAGTTGTATAAGCAACAGTGTCCAACTGGATTCTTGACAGGGCAGTACACCAAAAAGGGCTGTAAGGGGAGACGGATATATAACAGTGTCATATATAGCAGAGAAACATTTAAATATTAATTCCCAGAAACCTGACAGTTTATGACAGCCCCAAAACATATGCAACAGTGTGGCTGGTTCTGTTTTACATCTGACACAGGTAGGATCAAAATCAGAGCATATTCTTCCAAGTTTGGCCCCGGACCAGTGGATATGGTGAACCACCTTGAATTGAATGAGGCTGTGTCTAGTGCTAAAAGAGGACGAATGCACCCTGTGCAGCACAGATTCCCAGGTGTCTTCCCCAAGTTCCTCCCCCAAATCCTTTTCCCATCGAGTCTTTAAAGGCACCAAAGAAGGGTTCTGTAAGTCATTAATGATTGCATATACATCTGAAATTGCGCCCCTAGGAAGCTTGTTCAGCTCAAAGATGCTCTCTATAGCTGTACTCGCAGGCTTATGGGGAAATTCAGGTGTGTTAGCTCTGACAAAGTTCCTAGTCTGGAGATAGCGGAAAAAGTGGGATTGTGGGAGGTTGAACTTCTCCTGTAGCTGAGCAAAAGAGGCAAATGTATCATCAAAGAATAATTGGGCTAGTGAGGAGAGGCCTAGTGAGTGCCAGATGGCAAAAGCCCCATCATTCAAAGATGGAGGAAATAAAATGTTCTGATTACTTGGGTCTGATAGAGAAAAGCCTCGGAGGCTAAAGGCTAAACGGAACTGATTCCAAATGTTAAGAGACTGCTTTACAATTGGGTTGACACACCTTTGCCTAGGGACACTGGGAGAGACGAGCACAACACAGAAGAAAGTGCAGCAGCTTTACATGATTCAGACTCCATCTGGACCCAGAGTGGTCTAGGGCCAGTAGGATCAGTCTGCAGCCAGTACAAAAGTGCCTTAGGCTTCTGTAAATGTTTTCTACCAATCCGTGGAACCTTGCCATCCCAAATAAAATACATGATTTAAAAAATATATATTATTTCACCTTTATTTAACCAGGTAGGCTAGTTGAGAACAAGTTCTCATTAGCAACTGCGACCTGGCCAAGATAAAGCATTGCAATTTGACACATACAACGACACAGAGTTACACATGGAATAAACAAACCATAGTCAATAATACATGTTTGATCCAGAATGTTTGATCCAGTGAATTAAAAAAAGATTTTGGAATAAAAATGGGTAAACATTGAAATAAATATACAAATTTGGGTAACACATTCATTTTAATGACATTAATCCTTCCAATAAGAGAAAGAGGTAGCGAATTCCAAAAAGTAAAAGATTGTTTCAAACTGTCTGCTAGAGCAACAAAAATTTTCCTGTAACAAATTTGAATATTTCCTTGTCACTTTAACTCCCAAGTAGGTGAATTGATCCAGGACAATCCTAAACTGAAAACTTGCAAAAGAGCACTTTAAAGCAACCTTATTTACAGGAAAAAGCTCACGCTTGCCAAGATTCAGCTTGTACCCTGAGATTGATCCAAACTTTTTAAGAACAGATAAGGCACGTAGCAATGAGGTATCAGGGTTGGAGATAAACAAAAGGAGGTCGTCAGCATATAGCGAGACTTTCTGCTCTAAGCCCGTCCTGATTATACTTTGAATGGCATCATTAGAGCGTAGTGCAATGGCGAGAGGCTCGATTGCCAGAGCAAACAACAAGGGGGAGAGTGGACAACCCTGTCTGGATCCGCAGTGCAAGGGAAAATGGTCAGAGGACAAGTTGTTAGTCCGTACCGAAGCCATGGGAGAAAAATAAAGAATCTTTATCCACGCAATGAATTTGGGGCCAAAGCCAAATCTATAAAGGGCAGCTGTTAGGTAGTCCCACTCAACGCGGTCAAAAGCTTTTTCCGCATCAAGTGAGACCACCACCTCCGGGTCCCCCGACGCTGGGGAGTACAGTATATTCATAAGGCATCTAATATTGAAAAACAAATGCCTATTTCTCACAAAGCCAGTCTGGTCAGAGTGTATTACTTGGTGCAGCGAGCCTTCCATACGGATGGCTAAAAGTTTGGCTAGGATTTTGTAATCACAGTTTAAAAGCGAGATTGGGCGATAGGATCCACATTCCAGGGGGTCTTTGTTTTTCTTTAATAGTAATGAAATTGAAGCCTGATAAAGACTAGGCGGTAGCTTTGAGGTATTAAAGCACTCTGCAAATAATCGAGACAAGAATGGGCAAAGCAGACCAGAAAACGTCCTGTACAATTCAGTTGGAAAACCGTCCGGACCCGGTGATTTCCCACTTTTCATTGCGGACACTGCTGTTGCAATCTCCTCAGGTGTAAGTTCTTCTTCTAGACAGTCATGGGAGTCTGTATCAATTGAAGGCATATTCAAGCCATTAAAGAATGAATCAATCAGCAAAGGGTCTTGAGGAGATTCAGAGGTGTATAGCGCAGAGTAAAATTGTTTAAATTGATCATTGATCTCTTTATGTATAACTTTGGTGGCACCAGACAGGGTTCTTATTTGTGGGATTAAACGTGAGTCCTCAGATTTATGGATCTGATGTGCGAGGAGTTTACTGGCCTTGTCGCCTTGTTCATACACTCTGTACCGAGCTCGCAAGAGTAAATGTTCAGCTTGCCTGGTATAAAGCTCATAAAATTCAGATTGGAGTAGTTGGCGCTCTTTATGTAGATCAGAGGAAGGATCCGTAGCATAGTTCTCATCCAATGTGGCTATGGATTCGCTCAGGTCCCGAAGTTGCTGAGAGCGAGCTTTGTTTTGGTTGTCTTTATAAGAAATGATTTGGCCATGCTTTGAGAGACTCCCATATGGTAGAGCAGGACATACCTGGCGTTGAAATTGTGGAAATATTTTGTGGGCGGGGGAAGTCTCTGGCGCGTTAGCATATTTTAAGCCGTGCCTTGTAAGAGGCTGTATTTGAGTGAGACAGTTGTACATCCACAGAATACAGTACTACACTGTAATTTAGGCATTCTACAGACCTTGTCCTGAAACTCTACTGCAACTTATTGGCCAATTGCTGCCAGCAATTTACTGTAATTCAGAATACAGTACCATACCGCATTTTTGGAGCACCAAAAACCTTTTGAACACTAGTGGGTGCAGGGTATTGTTGTTTCTCACTCACCCATTAGTGAAAGTGCTGTACCAATTTAAATGATATGTGGTAGTGTTTCCCTAACAATTCAATTTATACAAAGGACAGATCCGAGTGGCAGCAAGTCTAGTGGAAAACCTTCCCAGAAGAGTGGAGGCTGTTTTAGCAGCAAAGGGGGGACAACTCCATATTAATGCCCTTGATTTTGAAATTGGATGTTTGACGAGCATGTAGTGTAGTGTATTTCTGGTATATGGTTTATAATAGGGTCTTCATCCTATGACCAGGGTCTAGTCCTGCTAGTCACCTGACCTAACTTTGACCCTGTTACTGTTGGTCTTCTCTCTACAATGATAAACAAGTACCTGCACCACAGACAGATTCCCAAAAGCATAGAGTTCTAAATTCTGTTGTTTCAGTCGAATATTCACAAGTGTTCTTTTATTCAAGTATTAGTAACTAGCTACAATGTACTTAAAACTTCTCTAGGGTAGGGGGCAGTATTTTGACGTCCGGATGAAAGGCGTGCCCGTAGTAAACTGCCTCCTACTCACGCTCAGAAGGTAGGATATGCATATTATATGGATTTGGATAGAAAACACTCTGAAGTTTCTAAAACTGTTTGAACGATGTCTGTGAGTATAACAGAACTCAAATGGCAGGCAAAAACCTGAATCCAACCAGGAAGTGTGGAAATCTGAGGTTTGTAGTTTTTCAAGTGATTGCCTGTACAGTATACAATGACTTAGGGTTCATTTTGCACTTCCTAAGGCTTCCACTAGATGTCAACAGTCTTTAGAACCTTGTTTCATGCTTCTACTGTTACTGGGGAGAGAATAAGAGCTGACTCAACAAGATGACTGCCTGAGACCAATGAGTTGTTTACTGCGGGGTCACGCAGGCGGGGTCACGCAGTTCCTTCTTTTTCCTCTGTAATGAATACGCTATTGTCCGGTTGGAATATTATCTAATATTTTTGATAAAAAGACCCTAAGGATTGATTGTAAACATCGTTTGACATGTTTCTACAAACGATAATGGAACATTTTTACTTTTCGTCTCGGGTTTTGCGCTCGCGCATTATGCCTTTGGAATAGTGATCTGAACGCGCGAACAAACCGGAGGTATTTGGACATAAATATGGAGTTTATCGAACAAAATGAACATCTCTTGTGGAAGTGGGAGTCCTGGGAGTGCATTCCGACGAAGATCAGCAAAGGTAAGTGAAGATTTATAATACTATTTCTGAGTTTTGTTGACTCCAGAACTTGGTGGGTAACTCAATAGCTTGCTTTGATGGCTGAGCTCTGTACTCAGAATATTGAACAATGTGCTTTCGCCGTAAAGCTATTTTGAAATCTGACACAGCGGTTGCATTAAGGAGAAGTGTATCTATAATTCTTTCAATAACTGTTGTAAATTTTATCAACGTTTATGATGAGTATTTTTGTAAATTGATGTGCTCATTCACCGGAAGTTTTGGAGGCAACACATTTTCTGAACATCATGCGCCAATGTAAAATGGGGTTTTTGGATATAAATATGAACTTTATCGAACAAAACATACATGTATTGTGTAACATTGAGTCCTGGGAGTGTCATCTGATGAAGATCATCAAAGGTTAGTGATTCATTTTAGCTGTATTTCTGTTATTTGTGACGCCTCTCCTTGCTTGGAAAATGGCTGTGTGGTTTTTCTTGTCTCAGCGCTGTCCTAACATAATCTAATGTTATGCTTTCGCCATAAAGCCTTTTTGAAATCGGACAATGTGGTTGGTTTAATGAGAAGTTTATCTTTAAAATGGGATATAATAGTTGTATTCACTGGCTATTGAATAGTGTGTCCCGCATACCCCAGAGAGGTTAATGGATTCAATGTATATGTTTAATTCACCACGAGAAAATTACATTATTATATAACATAAACAATGAAGACTGGAATGTGGTCACCACACATCAAAATAACCCCAGAAACAGAACAATAAATATAAACATAACAAGGGGGAAAAAATATAAGGAAAACATTTGATATCTGTCTTGTTATCATCCCATAGGCTCATTAACTGCACAGGCATCATCGTCATGTATCCAATTAAAGGGTCAGTTCTTCTCTTGACAGTTCCTGGTCGGAGTGGTTGTGTATGTGCACACATGCACGTGTGTGTACATTGTAAAACATTTCTGGTAAAATGTAGAGTAACTTACAGCAATTGGCCACTACAGCTACTATAATCCATTTTACGGTAATCCATTTTACAGTACCAAACATGTTACTGTAATCTAATTTACAGTATATTACTGGAATTGCCCATGCAGCAACATACTACCCAGTGTTCTTTGGAAGATTAAATGTTGACATTTACATTTACATTTTGATCTTTTAGCGAGCACTCTTGTCTTTAGCAACTTACAGTCAGTGCATTTTACAAAGGTTGATTAAAAAAAACACATATCAAGAGTTATAGCAAGTAAAGCATTTCTGTAAATGTTACTGAAAATATTGTTGAAGTTAAGGATACAGATATTCATGGTAACCAGAGCAATAAAACACAGTACAACACAGTAAAAGTAACTATTAAACTGTAAGAAAATTATTTCTGCAATATTTTACTGTAATTACAAGGTATTAGAGCAAGCAGGTTGCCTGTAGGCATTTGCATATTACAGCAAATTAATGTTTACTAGGAGTTTTATATTACTTGCTCTTATAGAGGCCTAAACAAAGGCTTCCAAACTGGGTGTGACTACAGGGCAAAACAGATCAAATGGACATGGGTAAATATACTGAACAGAAATCTAAACGCAATATGTAAAGTGTTAAAAGATCAGCAGAAATGTTCCATATGCACAAAAAGCTTATTTCTCTCAAATTTTGTGCACAAATTTGCTTACATCCCTGTTTGTAAGCATTTCTCCTTCGCCAAAATAATCCATCCACCTGACAAGTGTGGCATATCAAGAAGCTGATTAAACAGCATGATCATTACACAGGTGCATCTTGTGCTGGGGACAATAAAAGGCCACTCTAAATTGTGCAGTTTTGTCACACAACACAATGCCTCAGATGTCTCAAGTTTTAAGGGAGCGTGACTGCAGGAAGGTCCACCAGAGCTGTTGCCAGAGAATCTAATGTTTATTTCTCTACCATAAGCCGCGTCTGATGTAATTTTAGAGAATTTGGCAGTAGGTCCAACAGGCCTCACAACTGCAGACCACGTGTAACAATGCCAGCCCAGGACCTCCACATCTGGCTTCTTCACCTGCGGGGTCATCTGAGACCAGCCAACCGGACAGCTGATGAAACCGAGGAGTATTTCAGTCTGTAATAAATAACCTTTTGTGGGAAAAACTAATTCTGATTGTCTGGGCCTGGCTCCGCAGTGGGTGGGCCTGGCTCCGAAGTGGGTGGGCCTATACCTGCTACCACTCTGATCTGTCCCCTATATAAATTACATTTCTTGGGAACTAATACCACATATAACTTAAATTGGTACAAGACTTTCACTAACGGGTGCAACAAACATAGCCCCCCCAATTAAAAAAAAATGATAATAAATAAACATAGCCACTTACCACGCCTTAAAATATGTTAATGAGCTAGCAATTCTTTCTCCTCCCACAATATTGATCCACAATGCACCATAATTAACAGTATGCTGCAGTAAATATATAGCAAAACAACAATACATTACCTTTTTGTTGAATTGTATTGAACATAAAATCAGCAATTGCTAATAGTGAATATTAAAAAATTATATACACTATATAGCCATAAGTATGTGGACACCCCTTCAAATTAGTGGATTCGCTATTTCAGCCATACCCATTGCAGACATGTGTATAACATCGAGCATCTCCATAGACAAACATTGGCAGTAGAATGACCTTACTGAAGAGCCCAGTGACTTTCAACATGTCACCATCAAAGGATGCCACCTTTCCAACAAGTCAGTTCGTCACATTTCTGCTCTGCTAGCGCTGCCCTGGTCAACTGTAAGTGCTGTCATTGTGAAGTGGAAACGTCTAGGAGCAACAACGGCTCGGTGGAAGGCCACACAAGCTCACAGAACAGGACAGCCGAGTGCTGAAGCGCGTAGCATGTAAAAATTGTCTGTCCTCAATTGCTACCGAGTTCCAAACTGCCTCTGGAAGCAATGTCAGCACAATAACTGTTCATCGAGAGCTTTATGAAATGGAAACCTCGTTTTCCGGAGTGATGGATCATGCTTCAACATCTGGCAGTCTGACGGACAAATCTGGGTTTGGCGGATGCCAGGAGTACACTATCTGCCCCAATGCACTGGAAAGTTTGGTGGAGGAGGAATAATGGTCTGGGACTGTTTTCATGTTTGGGACTAGGCCCCTTAGTTCCAGTGAAGGGAAATCTTAACGCTACAGCATACAATGACTTTCTAGACGATTCTGTGCCTCGAACTTTGTGGCAACAGTTTAGGGAAGGCCCTTTCCTGTTTCAGCATGACAATGCCCCAGTGCACAAAGCGAGGTCCATACAGAAATGGTTTGTTGAGATCGGTGTGGAAGAACTTGACTGGCCTGCAAAGAGCCATGACCTCAACCCCATTGAACACCTTTGGGATTAATTGGAATGCAGACTGCGAGCCAGGCCTAATCGCCCAACAGCAGTGCCCAACCTCACAAATGCTCTTGTGATGAATTGAAGTCCCCGCAGCAATGTTCCAACATCTAGTGGAAAGCCTTCCCAGAAGAGTGGAGGCTGTTATAGCAGCAAAGGGGGGACACATTTTGGAATGAGATGTTTGACAAGCAGGTGTCCACATTTTTGTCAATGTAGTGTATATGTACAGTGAGGGAAAAAAGTATTTGATCCCCTGCTGGTTTTGTACGTTTGCCCACTGACAAAGAAATTATCAGTCTATACTTTTAATGGTAGCTTTATGTGAACAGTGAGAGACAGAATAACAACGAAAAAATCCAGAAAAACGCATGTCAAAAATGTTATAAATTGATTTGCATTTTAATGAGGGAAATAAGTATTTGACCCCCTCTCAATCAGAAAGATTTCTGTCTCCCAGATATCTTTTACAAAGGTAACGAGCTGAGATTAGGAGCACACTCTTAAAGGGAGTGCTCCTAATCTCAGCTTTTTACCTGTTTAAAAGACACCTGTCCACAGAAGCAATCAATCAATGAGATTCCAAACTCTCCACCATGGCCAAGACCAAAGAGCTCTCCAAGGATGTCAGGGACAAGATTGTATACCTACACAATGCTGGAATGGGCTACAAGACCATCGCCAAGCAGCTTGGTGAGAAGGTGACAACAGTTGGTGCCATTATTCGCAAATGGAAGAAACACAAAAGAACTGTCAATCTCCCTCGGCCTGGGGCTCCATGCAAGATCTCACCTCGTGGAGTTGCAATGATCATGAGAACGGTGAGGAATCAGCCCAGAACTACACAGGAGGATCTTGTCAATGATCTCAAGGCAGCTGGGACCATAGTCACCAAGAAAACAATTGGTAACACACTACGCCGTGAAGGACTGAAATCCTGCAGCACCCGCAAGGTCCCCCTGCTCAAGAAAGCACATATACATGCCCGTCTGAAGTTTGCCAATGAACATCTGAATGATTCAGAGGACAACTGCGTGAAAGTGTTGTGGTCAGATGAGACCAAAATGGAGCTCTTTGGCATCAACTCAACTCGCCGTGTTTGGAGGAGGAGGAATGCTGCCTATGACCCCAAAAACACCATCCCCACCGTCAATCATGGAGGTGGAAGCATTATGCTTTGGGGGTGTTTTTCTGCTAAGGGGACAGGACAACTTCACCACATCAAAGGGACGATGGACGGGGCCATGTACCGTCAAATCTTGGGTGAGAACCTCCTTCCCTCAGCCAGGGCATTGAAAATGGGTCATGGATGGGTATTCCAGCATGACAATGACCCAAAACACACGGCCAAGGCAACAAAGGAGTGGCTCAAGAAGAAGCACATTAAGGTCCTGGTGTGGCCTAGCCAGTCTCCAGACCTTAATCCCATAGAAAATCTGTGGAGGGAGCTGAAGATTCGAGTTGCCAAACGTCAGCCTCGAAACCATAATGACTTGGAGAAGATTTGCAAAGAGGAGTGGGATAAAATCCCTCCTGAGATGTGTGCAAACCTGGTGGCCAACTACAAGAAACGTCTGACCTCTGTGATTGCCAACAAGGGTTTTGCCACCAAGTACTAAGTCATGTTTTGCAGAGGGGTCAAATACTTATTTCTCTCATTAAAATGCAAATCATTTTATAACATTTTTGACATGCGTTTTTCTGGATTTTTTCGTTGTTATTCTGTCTCTCACTGTTAAACCTACCATTAAAATTATAGACTGATAATTTCTTTGTCAGTGGGCAAATGTACAAAATCAGCAGGGGATCAAATACTTTTTTCCCTCACTGTACATATCTACCTCAATTACCTCACAACCCTGCACATGAACTCGGTACTGGTACCCCGTGTATATAGCCAAGTTATGTGTTATTATTAAATTAAATTCTCTCTGCATTGTTGGGAAGGGCCTGTAAGTAAGGGCCTGTAACAAGGGCCTGTAACAAATAACAGTTTAGTTTATTTGAGTAGGTCTCCAGTCATTGGATACAAATTGTGCATACCACACTTGCATTTCATTCAACAGCATCAGTGTACTGCAACAGTCACTTCAAAACCACATACAACCAACGCAAAAGAAAGAAATGTGGATATAGTATAGGTCAAATGAGACGCTACCCCCACTCAGTGTGCTGTATGGAAGAAGCATTAGATGGACTGAGCTCCAAGCTATATGATCAAATATACACACTCTATCACAAGCCCAACTGACTGCCCAAGGCAATTACTTTCATTAGTTGGTGCACACACACACTCACGTGCCTGCGCATGCACGCACACACACACCCACACTAACTGTAAATGCAGCAGGAAATGTATGCTATACATGTTGGCAGAGTCACAGATTAATAAATTAACAGTTAAAAAAAACACAACTGCTGCGGTTCAAAACTGAACGAGAGTCCTGCCCACAACCGTCATCATCAGTCAGTCCTGTGAATACGCTCTGAGGGTGCTTCCCAAATGACTCCCTAGTCCCTATTTAGCGCACTACTTTTGACCAAAGCTCTGTGGATTCTGGTAAAAATGTGTGCGCTACATAGGGAATAAAGTGTCATAAGGCCTCACCTAATGTAGCAGAATGCACAGAGAGGCTGTTGGGGAGAATGCAGAGCCTGCACTCCATCAGTGCATCTAATTTCAGCTGTAAAGTATATTAGCACAGGAGCAGTACACTGGCTGGAGGAGGAGAGGAAAGAGGGAGGAGAGGTGGGGATTATAGCCTTGGAGAATGGGGAAGGAGAGGGAGGTGGTGGCTGAGATGGGACGACGGTGATCAGAGAAGTGTGGGTAATGTTCTTGGCAGCAATTCAGTTTATAAATGTGTACAGTTTACACAAACAAAGAAAGAGAGAGGGAGAGAGAGAGAGAAAGAAAGAGCAAGAGAGAGATAGAGACAGAGAGCAAGAGAGTGAGAGAGCAAGAGAAAGGGAGAGAGAGGTAGAGGGTCATTCAGAGTTCAACAGTGATAGGGGTCTCAAGTACCAGTCTGGTTATAGACTGGTACTGGACCTCATGTGTAGAGGTATGAACCGGACACTATCAATTGAGCAATGACTTAAGAATCATTAAATGATAAAAAATAATGGATAGCATTATCCATTTTCACTTAGTCTAAAAGTGTTATCTATATGAAGGCATAGTATGGCCTCTGCCTTGGGGTCTGAACCTTTATGGCACAGTAACAAGGTTACTGGTTCAAGCAACGTTCCAAATGTTCTCCATGAATTGATACTATAGACACCACTCACCATGAATCATCAAACAGTGGATCATGTCAATTCAATTCAATTCAATTCAAGGGGATTTATTGGCATGGGAAACATATGTTAACATTGCCAAAGCAAGTGAAGTAGATAATACAAAAGTGAAATAAAAAATACAAATGAACAGTAAACATTACACTCACAGAGGTTCCAAAAGAATAAAGACATTACAAATGTCATGTTATGTATATATACAGTGTTGTAACAACGTTCAAATGGTTAAAATACAAAAGGGAAAATAAAGAAAGAAATGTCTCTCTGTGTAATGTTGACTGGCATTTAACAACCTTTTCCCACCAAGCTCTGGGCGATAAGGCCCTAAGGACAACGAGCAGTACATACTGTACAGCCTCACCATCTCTGACACTGAACCCATTCAGACACAACGACGGCTCTGTCTCAAAGCCGTCAGAGAGGTAGTGTAGTGCTAAGAGGAATTAGCTACCAATTGAGTTTCTATAGGCTAGTTCGTGAGGGGACAGGAATCAGGATTTCCCCTGGAATAGGCTGTGACCCAAAGTGTTTCTAACCCAGTCAGGATATGGCCACTGACTAAAGAATCTCAGACTGTGACAGACCATAGCCCAGTGGGACATTTTACACACCACTATTTGATCTACATTGCACTGTTAACATACGATAGCTGATAGACTATTTATATGACAAAGGACACATGATGTTTGAAGCAAAGTGGTCGACTGTAAAAGGACGTAAGGGATTGTTTCTGTCAAGCAAAGGAACACCGGCCGTCTGAATAGCCCCTATGATACCGTCTCCTATCAACTTCCCTCCACCGTCCTAAAACTTGTCACTCCAGATCAGCGTTCGAGCAAGTTCGCCCGCGCTGCTCCATTCTGCTCCGTTCGTTTCCCTCTGTCTGCCGGTGGCGCTGAACCGCTGCAGCACGCAGCCCGGACGTTGGGGGCTGGCATACTGCGCGCGAGAGAGAGAACAGAATGAGAAAAAAGGACCGGACCAGTCGAGCTTGTTGCAAATCTGTTTCTCTTCCAAGCGGACGTGTTCGGGACAGAGAGAAGAGAAGACGAGAGTGAGCAAGATGAGGAAGGGAACACTGAGTTTCAACTCGTGAAAGCAAGGGGAAAATGAGGGGGGAATACCTGTTATATCAAGGAAAGAACTTACTTTAATATTACACCAAGCCACATCTGGAAATAGTCGTTCCTTGGACGTTCTCTGCAAGGAGCAGCTCGAGGTGAGTTTCTTGGATTGTTAGGCTACTAAACTATCATCAATGTATACGAGTTGTGCATACGGAATATATGCTGTTCTGCATAGAATGTTGGTTATTTCTGAAGTAGCCTAGGCCTACAGCACATCATGGTGAGGATTGTTTCGCTGTCATGTAGCAAACTTATTTTTAAAGCGCGAGGTGCTCTTAGTCGGGTTCTTTATAGTTTTCACCTTTTTAAAGCAGTAGCCTATATTTTAAGTTTTGATTGTTTGTGGGCCTGTTTCGTGCCATTCTAGTGACACGGTTGTGTTGTGAACAGCAATGTTTTATGTTATTGACATTACATAGAGTGGAACGGACAGGCTCCAGTCCAGTCACACATCAGGAGCTGAGCTCACATGATGCAGCCATATCTGAACAGCTGTTGTAGCCAAATCATCCATACTAAAAAACATGCAAGACCCGAAGCTATTTTACCCTGTTTCAAATGTTACTGTCTCTTACAGTAGGTAATAATATCCATCACAATGGCTGCGTTTACTTAGGCAGCCCAATCCAGATCTTTTCTCACTAATAATTGGTATTTTGCCCAATCAAACCAGTTATTTCGCCAATAATTGGGCGAAAGATCAGAGCTGGGCAGCCTGTGTAAACACAGCCATAGCCTACTCAGTTAAGTCTGTTCTATTTAGCTCAGTGGAAAGAGTGTCTGTCTCTAAAATGATTCAAGACTTGACTGATCTATTGATCTAGTCATTGATTGGTTGATTTGACATTTCTTCTTCTTGAGATTTGATACAGTGTCTATTCAATGTCTTAATTAATTGACAAAAGTTCAAATCAAATCAAGTTGTGTTGGTCACATACACATGGTTAGCAGATGTTAATGTTAGTGTAATCTAACAATTCCCCAACCACTACCTAATACACAAATCTAAAGGGAAGAATAAGGATATGTACATATAAATATATGGATGAGCGGCATAGGCATGGTGCAATAGATGGTATAAGGTACAGTATATACATATTAGATGAGTAATGTAAGCTATGTTAACATTATTAAAGTGCCATTGTTTAAAGTGACTTGTGATCCATTTATTAAAGTGGCCAGTGATATGAGTCTCTATGTAGGCAGCAGCCTCTCTGAGTTAGTGATTGCTGTTTAGCAGTCTGGTGGCCTTGAGATAGAAGCTGTTTTTCAGTCTCTCGGTCCCAGCTTTGATGCACCTGTACTGATCTCGCCTTCTGGATGGTAGCGGAGTCAACAGGCAGTGGCTCGGGTGGTTGTTGTCCTTGATGATATTTTTGGCCTTCCTGTGACATCGGGTGCTGTAGGTGTCCTGGAGGCCAGGTAGTTTGCCCCGGTGATGTGTTGTGCAGACTGCACCACCCTCTGCAGAGCCTTGTGGTTGAGGGCGGTGCAGTTGCTGTACCAGGCAGTGATACAGCCCGACAGGATAATCTTGATTGTGCATCTGTAAAATTTTGTCAGGGTTTTAGGTGACAAGCCAAATTTCTTCAGCCTCCTGACTTTGAAGAGGCGCTGTTGCGCCTTCTTCACCACACTGTCTGTGTGGGTGGACCATTTCAGTTTGTCAGTGATGTGTACGGCGAGGAACTTAAAACTTTCCACCTTCTCCACTACTGTCCCTTCAATGTGGATAGGTGGGTGCTCCCTCTGCTGTTTCCTGAAGTCCACGATCATCTCCTTTGTTTTGTTGACGTTGAGTGAGAGGTTGTTTTCCTTACACCACACTCCGATTGCCCTCACCACCTCCCTGTAGACTGTCTCGTCGTTGTTGGTGATCAAGCCCACTATTGTTGTGTTGTCTGCAAACTTGATGATTGAGTTGGAGGCGTGCATGGCCACGAAGTCATGGGTGAACAGGGAGTACAGGAGGGGGCTGAGCATGCACTCATATGGGGCCACAGTGTTGAGGATCAGCGAAGTGGAGATCTTGTTTCCTACCTTCACCACCTGGGAGCGGCCCGTCAGAAAGTCCAGGACCCAATTGCACTGGGTGGGGTTGAGACCCAGGGCCTCCAGCTTGATGATGAGCTTGTAGGGTACTATGGTGTTGAATGCTGAGCTATAGTCAATGAACAGCAATCTTATATAGGTATTTCTCTTGTCCAGTTATGTACAAATCTCACATATTTCTCAGCATATTTCCAGAATTCTGATGCCATTTCATCTGTCTTCTCTTAGTCTATTAGACTGTCGTGTGTCTCTGTGGAGCAGGAATGTTGGGTAATAGTAGGGCTGTCCCTGACAATTATTTTTTTAATTGTCAACCGAAAGTCGTCTGTTCTGTTGACCAATCGATTGGTCGAAATTCTTTAATGTGTATTTTTCCATATATAGACACACCTATGTGTTTTAATAAAATCAGCTATATGCTTGTCTGATGCTTTAAGCGAACTGTTTGATGAAATAAGACACAAATGACTCAAGAGGGAGCCAGATATCAGGATAACTAGAGGTAAAAAAAATACGTATTTACCTGACCCGACCATCCTCCTCCTTCTCCTGCTGGCTTTCTACTCTCCTGATTTTGCCGGTAATAGGCTACATGAGGAGTCGGCAACCTTTCTCATGTGGAATGGCAATTTATCTTCCAATTTCTACCGATCTGCATGCAAGTTAGGGTTTTCATATACACATCTTCGTATCTCAAAATCCTTGTCATGTGGTTAATCAAAATTCTATCCAAATAGAAATGAAAATTATACAAACCTAAAAAGTCATTTATGTTGTCATTGCCAACTATGTAAAAATAGCGTACATAAAGCCAACAAATAAAAACATTGCAGCCTGCAGGTAGAAAATATCCTGATAAAAATACATATCCTATAAATCACATTGGCTACACATGGCTTGTCTGCAACAAACTTGAAACATTGTATCAACTATCAACTTGGGTCCAGCCTAAAGCTTGTACTAGCAAACTTGCAACATTGTATAAAATATTCTGGGCCCTCAAAGTTTCCCAAGCCTGTGAGCTCGGGACAGATACAGCTGTAAGCTATTTGTGCAAGGGATAAGAGCTCATCAGGTAGGCCTATTTTATGATGTTTCCACCTAATCAGAGCATGACATTTTTTCCCTTCACACTGAGTGGTTATCGAAAGGGAGAGAGATGGAAAGATTTTTCAAATACATTGAGGAATCATTGTGATTCTCAATGGATGTAAAAACAGACTTTGTTTGCTTGCTGTTTGAGGAGAAGAAAACATTACTTTGAGAAGCTCCACAACATTACTTTGTTAAGCCAATCAGTAATACTATCAGACCCTACATTAGCGCGCAGGCCAGGTAGTCTATAGGCCTACTTCTATGCGCAATCCGGTGCGCGTCCTTACTCAACATTGACATTAGCACTCCAAACAAAATACAATGACTAAATTGACAAAACTCGTAAATGGAATGAAATAAACCAAAACGTGTTTCTCACAGGTGTAGTGCTCTGTAAACAAAGTGTCCACTCTGACAATGAGAACAGCAAAAGACTGGAATAATAATATTTAGAATGTAATAACAGAAATGACCATAACCAAGCAAACATTGTAGATCAGAAATGATAGGAATTAATGGTAAATGTACTACTGGTCATATATGTAGTGGGGAATAGATAGACACCAACAATCAAGGCAAACATTTCACACAATGAAGTCATAAAATAATGAATGTGCACAAATTGGCGGGAGAGAGCACATTCTGGAGAGATTTGTGCATCTTAGCCACACTCCTCTTCTTCATGGACTGTGCCATCCACGCGGCCTCCACAATGGATTAGTCTCAGTCTCCACAATGGATTAGTCTCAGCCTCCGCAATGGATTAGTCTCAGCCTCCGCAATGATTTAGTCTCACTTCCGCAATGGATTAGTCTTAGCCTCCGCAATGGATTAGTCTCAGTCTCCACAATGGATTAGTCTCAGCCTCCGCAATGGATTAGTCTCAGTCTCCGCAATGGATTAGTCTCAGCCTCCGCAATGGATTAGTCTCAGCCTCCACAATGGATTAGTCTCAGCCTCCGCAATGGATTAGGCTCAGCCTCCACAATGATTTAGTCTCAGCCTCCGCAATGGATTAGTCTCAGCCTCCACAATGGATTAGTCTCAGCCTCCACAATGGATTAGTTCTCTGAGATCGGCGCGAATCAGACAGGTGTCTCGTGTGCTAAAATATATTTGCTACTGCTTTACAAAAAAAAATCTTGGTTGACCAACAGCCTATTGACCAAACAATCGAACAGTCCACTAATTGCGGTCAGTCCTAGGTAATAGTGTGCTGAGCTGTGCTGTCTGCCTTTGGCTCTACACAGCTGTTTCAATGTGGGGTTTGTCTTCCCTACCCACCCCACTGGCATCCCCTGTCTGGGAAAACACGCACGAATGCAAGAGCACATAGGCAAACACATGCAGACACACACGTGCACACGCACACGCACACACACACACACACACACACACACACACACACACACACACACACACACACACACACACACGCACACGTAAACACACACGCACACGTAAACACACATGCAGACGGGCACAGGCACACACACACACACACACGCAAACGCAAACGCACACGCAAACACACACGCAGACGCGCACAGGCACACACACACACGCACATGCACATGCAGAAATGCATGTGCGGACACACACACACACACACACACACACACACACACTCATTCCCGCTAATACCCATATCGTCAGAGTCTTGGCAGGACATTCCCTGTCTGACTCTCATGCCATCCCCAGTTGTTTAAGGGTGTCTGACTGTCTGCTGAAGGAACAATCATGTCTAACACACAAATGGGAGGGAGGGAGAGAGAGAAAGAAAGAGAGAAAGAAAGAAAGAAAGGGGAGAGAGAAAGAGAGAGGGCTGAGAAGGGAGAGTGGGCAGAGAGAAAGAAAGAGAGAGAAGGGGGCAGAGAGAAAGAAAGAGCGAGAGAATGGGGTAGAGAGAAAAGGATAGAGGATATATCGATGAAAGCTGCTGGCAGAGAGAGTAAGTGAGAGAGAAGATGGAGAGTAAGAGAAAGAAAGACAGAGAATGGGGGCGTGAGAGAGGGCAGAGATAGGGTTAAGTTGTGACACCGTAAAGAGACATCTTTGTTTTATGCTCTCAATGCCTGTTTTAATACAGTGTATGGATCAGGATCAGCTGTGAGCAGAATTGGAAATGCTGCTGGTCTGATTGGACCATAAATAATAGGGATGTAACGATTCAACGATACGCATCGGTCCCCAATTCAAATGTTTAAGATAAGTCCATCGGTCGCGGACCCAATACCGATCCAAATGTAGCATGCATCCGTCAGAAAATCAATCCAAACGTTACGAATCACCGGTTCACATTTTTGTTGTTGTTGATATTACATTATTTCTACCTTCCGAAAATACCTCTCATCTTTTGTGACAACTGGTGCGTCATATCTGGTTCAGTGTCGATCTGCATGTAACTGTGTTGACATTCATTGATGTACACGTAATTTTGCAATATCAATAGCCTAGTCAAACTGCGCACTGTGCCCAGCTACACACGCTGACCAACGCGAGGTATGCAGCCTGTTCCTGGTCTTGTCTATCTGCACAGCACATCCAAATGCTATAATGGCTTGCGTGATATTAGGCTTTATTAGTTTAGTGACAACCTTTGTAATTTGCTAGGTTACTGTTATTCATGTGCTGTTGAAAATGGTGTTTTACCGGAATAAAATTAAGCTACCAGAGCCATAATATAACTCAGCGACTAGTGTTGTCGGATTGGAGCTCGTCACATAAAATTACGTTTTTTATCAAAATCTACTGATGTCAGCAGCCAAAGAATAGCCCGCAATTACACAGAACAATGTCGTGTGTAATTGCGGGCTATTCTTTGGGGGCTGAAAATTAGTTTTAAGGAAATCCTGGAGTTGAGTTTAATCGGCTACCTGCTGAAATGAGCATACAATAGTTTTTATTTTGATTGTTTAGATTAAACAATAGTTTGGGTAATTTTGCTTTAACAATCAGTGTATATGGTCATTTTTAGATATACAGTTGAAGTCGGAAGTTTACATACACCTTAGCCAAATACATTTAAACTCAGTTTTTCACAGTTCCTAACATTTAATCCTAGTAAAAACTCCCTGTTTTAGATCAGTTAGGATCACCACTTTATTTTAAGAATGTGAAATGTCAGAATAATAGTAGAGAGAATGATTTATTTCAGCTTTTATTTCTTTCATCACATTCTCAGTGGGTCAGAAGTTTACATACACTCAATTAGTATTTGGTAGCATTGCCTTTAAATTGATTAACTTGGGTCAAACGTTTTTGGTAGCCTTCCACAAGCTTCCCACAATAAGTTGGGTGAATTTTGGCCCATTCCTCCTGACAGAGCTGGTGTAACTGAGTCAGGTTTGTAGGCCTCTTTGCTCGCACATGCTTTTTCAGTTCTGCCCACAAATGTTCTATGGGATTAAGGTCAGGGCTATGTGATGGCCACACCAATACCTTGACTTTGTTGTCCTTAAGCCATTTTTCCACAACTTTGGAAGTATGCTTGGGGCCATTGTCCATCTGGAAGACCCATTTGCGACTAAGCTTTAACTTCCTGACTGATGTCTTGAGATGTTGCTTCAATATATCAACATACATTTTCTACCTCATGATGCCATATATTTTGTGAAGTACACCAGTCCCTCCTTCAGCAAAGCACTCCCACAACATGATGCTGCCACCCCCTTGCTTCACGGTTGGGATGGTGTTTTTCGGCTTGCAAGCCTCCCCAATTTTCCTCCTAACATAATGATGGTCATTATGGACAGACAGTTCTATTTTTGTTTCATCAGACCAGAGGACATTTCTCCAAAAAGTACGATCTTTGTCCCCATGTGCAGTTGCAAACCGTAGTCTGGCTTTTTTTATGGTGGTTTTGGAGCAGTGGCTTCTTCCTTGCTGAGCGGCCTTTCAGGTTATGTCGATATAGGACTTGTTTTACTGTGGATATAGATACTTTTGTACCTGTTTCCTCCAGCATCTTCACATGGTCATTTGCTATTGTTCTGGGATTGATTTGCACTTTTCGCACCAAAGTACGTTCATCTCTAGGAGACAGAACGCGTCTCCTTCCTGAGTGGTATGACGGCTGCGTGGTCCCATGGTGTTTATACTTGCGTACTATTGTTTGTACAGATGAACGTGGTACCTTCAGATGTTTGGAAATTGCTCCCAAGGATGATTTCTTTTGATTTTCCCATGACGTCAAGCAAAGAGGCACTGAGTTTGAAGGTAGGCCTTGAAATACATCCACAGGTACACCTCCAATTGACTCAAATGATGTCAATTAGCCTATCAGAACCTTCTGAAGCCATGACCACATTTTCTGGAATTTTCCAAGCTGTTTATAGGCACCGTCAACTTATTGTATGTAAACTTCTGACCCACTGGAATTGTGATACAGTGAGTTATAAGTGAAATAATCTGTCTGTAAACAATTGTTGGAAAAATGACTTGTGTCATGCACAAAGTAGATGTCCTAACCGACTTGCCAAAACTATAGTTTGTTAACAAGACATTTTTGGAGTGCTTGAAAAACGAGTTTTAATGACTCCAACGTAAGTGTATGTAAACTTCCAACTTCAACTGTACATGGTAAAGTTGAGAATTTTATAACGAGGACAGAAACCACTTTGCAAGGTGCACTAAGTGGCTAAAGGGAGAGGAGAAGAGAAGATTATTCCGTAAACACTTCCAAACAATTTTCAGATGATGGTGAAATCCAAAGCTGTGCTATATATTCATTGGCTCTGTCATAGCTTATTTGTAAATTATAAATATTGATACATTACTAGCTCAAAAACTTAATTTGCTAAACTGACAAGTTCATTAGTGGGTGATGGTGATTTCAGAACCAAATTGGAGGGGGGGGGGAATACATAGGCTACATTGCCCCCCACTTAATCTGATAGTGGTAGTGGGGTGGTAGATGCCTAGTCTCCCATATGGCTCAGCTCAGGTGCCTACATAGTACATACACCATGGAAATACATAATTTACACACACACACACACACACACACACACACACACACACACACACACACACACACACACACACACACACACACACACACACACAGAGAGAGAAGTCAGCTAAAACAGATTCAGCTCACAGAGGCCCGGCACATGAGCTCCATCAGCAGCACATTTTTTTTACTTAGAATGGAAAATGAATGTGTTTATGCAACAAATGTCACATTGATTCGTTCTATAATTATACCGAATCATTTCAAACTTAATTTCATTTCAAACTTAACCATATCGTTCCTGTATCGTATCAGAGCCCATGTATCTAGATCTGTATCAAATCATCTTTAAAGGGAAAGATGCACATCCCTAATAAATAATCCTTACCCCAAGAGATATGAGATAAAAAATGGGATCTCTCTCTCTCTGTTTCTCCTCTCTCTCCTCTCTCTTTCTCCTCTCTCTCTCTCTCCTCTCTCTTTCTCCTCTCTCTCTCTTCTCTTTCTCCTCTCTCTCTTTCTCCTCTCTCTCTCCTCTCTTTCTCCTCTCTCTCTCCTCTCTTTCTCCTCTCTCTCGTTCTCTCTTTCTCCTCTCTCTCGTTCTCTCTCTCCTCTCTTTCTCCTCTCTCTCGTTCTCTCTTTCTCCTCTCTCTCTCTCTGTCTCTATCCCTCTTTTCCTTAATCCCCCTCTCTCAGGTAATCTTCACGTGTTTGTGTGTGTGAGTGAGTGAGTGTGTGTGTGTGTGTGCGTGTGTGTGTCATAGGGTGTGTGTGTGCATGTATGTTTGTGAGCCCTAATGACATTATTTCACCAAACCATAACATTACAGCTCAGCCATAACCTTACTGAGAGAGACCCTAAATCACATAGCCCTGTCTGCAAGCCAGAGGGAGAGACGAGAGGAGGGATGGATGAAGAGGGTGGAGTGGGGAGAGCGACGAGGGAGGGAGAGGAGAGGTATGAGGAGGAAGAGAAAGAGGGTGAAGTGGAGAAACAGAGTAGGGGAGGAAAGGAGGGAGCACTGTAAGGACTGCGGGAAAAGTGGCCTGGGCATGTGGTGTTAGCCAAGCTAGCGGAGTGGCTAAAGAGGAGAGGATGTGGGGAGGTGGAGAGGATGAGGGGAGGGGAGGGGGAGATAGCTAGGTGTTGGACCCAAGAGGGAGGGCATGGCCATAGGCAAAGTCACGGTCTATGGACCATGTGGATTTGGCAGCAGCACATGAGCTGTAGACAGTTTTCTTTACTATATTTACAATTTATTTACTACAGGTAGTGAATTATATCCACAAGGGTGATGACTCACACACGCTCTCTACTAAACCAATGTCTTGGTATTGAGACAGAATACACTGATGTTATCATAGACAATACTGTACACATACTGTAGCTTGTGATGGTTTAATTAGCTAGTAGGATGCTTCCTAACAGCTTCTGAAACTATTTACAGTCAGAGTGCTTTTTTATGGTATGTCTTCTAGATTGAAACAGAATGGTATTTTGCAGAGAGAGAGAGAGAGAGAGAGAGAGAGAGAGAGAGAGAGAGAGAGAGAGAGAGAGAGAGAGAGAGAGAGAGAGAGAGAGAGAGAGAGAGAGAGAGAGAGAGAGAGAGAGAGAGAGAGAGAGAGAGAGAGAGAGAGAGAGAGAGAGAGAGAGAGAGAGAGAGAGAGAGAGAGAGAGAGAGAGAGAGAGAGAGAGAGAGAGAGAGAGACTACTGCACCTGTGTGATGCACATTTAAAAATGCATTTGCAGCTATCTGGCATTTAAATGAAGATACAGATGGTAATACATACAGATGGTAATACAGATGGTAAAGCTGAGAAACTATATAATATGACTCATTGGGTCAGGAAAGTACTCTCACAGGCTATATTAATTCAGGTAAATGTACAAGCAGTAGGTGAACATAAGCCAAATGCTAACTTCTGTTATCGTTCCCTTAACATTTCCTTTCCCAATCATTTGCTTTTGTAATGATGTAAAATCTGATAACATTTTGCTGGGTTCTGACAGAATACCCTAGGGGTCCCCGGAGGTGCTGCAGGGATGCATGTTTTTAGTTATTTTTGTAGAAGAATATGCGTTTTCTGTTTTCTGACTCTGGGAAAGTAATTAAATGGCTTCCTTGCCAAAATCTCAGGCTATCTTTTTAATATCAGGCTCCCGAGTGGTGCAGTGGTCTAAGGCATCTCAGTGTATGAGATGTCACTGCAGTCCCTGGTTCAAATCCAGCCTGCATCACATCTGGCTGTGATTGGGAGTCCCGTGGGGGTTTTATTCGGTGTCTCTTGATTTCCATGTGCTATGATCTCTTACATAGATTCTGAACCTTTATAATGGCAGATTGTCATAATTATGTTATTATGTTATTGACTGAGTGACTATGGCTTTCCAGGTCTCCAAACAGTGCTATTTGTGGGTTCATTTTAGAACAATGTTACTTTCTAGACACTCTTGAACCACTCCAGATAGCGTTTCTTAGCAGATTCGGCTGAGGAGAGTCTAAAACATCTTAACTCGTTTACAAATGCTTTGTTCTACGACTGTCAAAAACTGTTTTGTGTGTGTGTGTGTGTGTAAATCTGACTGACAGCTTGTCTCCTATCCCACTCTGTGCTGAGGTTGTGCCCTTTCAGAACATTCTGACAGCACCCTACAGACTGACTGACAGGGACACACACACCCACACACACACACACACACACACACACACACACACACACACACACACACACAAACATACACACACACACACAGATCTCTCTACCCCCTGTTAGGAGCAGTAATTGTTGGGTGCCTGACTAGAGACATGACCTCTGTTTTTCTCTGTTATTCGGAAGGTAAACACTACTGTGGCTCTGGAGAATAATGAAAGGAGTCAAAGACAAGTTCACTAAATATCACGGATGTATACCAGTACTCTTCCTTTTCTTGTGTCCTTCCCTTCATCTATACTGAGATAGAGTAGTTTAAGATGAAGAAGATTGCCTTGCAGAATATAGTAGAAGAGTGTCTTAATGTCAGTGGGTTGAAACTCAATCAATAGCACAGATGGTGCTGTAAATGCATTTGTAAGAGGACCTAGAATCGATGCTGTGTGTAATGGCCAGAAGAATAGGCTTGTATACAGTTTCATGGAATTAAGCAGATCACATTAGGCTCCTGAGTGCTGACATTTGCCAACATCTCCATATAGCTATCAATCAATATAATTTAATTTCTATAACATTATAAGAATATTACAAATATTTTTTTTTCATAAAGTGCTGAACTGTAACCCAGGCCTACACACCAAAGAGCAAGCCTAAAGCAACAGTGGAAAGGACCAACTCCTTGACTGGGTAGGATGAAACCTTGAGAGGAACCAGACTACATGGGTAGGATGAAACCTTGAGAGTAACCAGACTACATGGGTAGGATGAAACCTTGAGAGGAACCAGACTACATGGGTAGGATGAAACCTTGAGAGGAACCAGACTACATGGGTAGGATGAAACCTTGAGAGGAACCAGACTACATGGGTAGGATGAAACCTTGAGAGGAACCAGACTGCATGGGTAGGATGAAACCTTGAGAGGAACCAGACTACATGGGTAGGATGAAACCTTGAGAGGAACCAGACTACATGGGTAGGATGAAACCTTGACAGGAACCAGACTGCATGGGTGGGGAGAAACCTTGACAGGAACCAGACTACATGGGTAGGATGAAACCTTGAGAGGAACCAGACTACATGGGTAGGATGAAACCTTGACAGGAACCAGACTGCATGGGTGGGGAGAAACCTTGACAGGAACCAGACTGCATGGGTAGGATGAAACCTTGAGAGGAACCAGACTACATGGGTAGGATGAAACCTTGACAGGAACCAGACTGCATGGGTGGGGAGAAACCTTGACAGGAACCAGACTACATGGGTAGGATGAAACCTTGAGAGGAACCAGACTACATGGGTAGGATGAAACCTTGACAGGAACCAGACTGCATGGGTGGGGAGAAACCTTGACAGGAACCAGACTACATGGGTAGGATGAAACCTTGAGAGGAACCAGACTACATGGGTAGGATGAAACCTTGAGAGGAACCAGACTACATGGGTAGGAGGAAACCTTGAGAGGAACCAGACTACATGGGTAGGAATACATCTTGAGAGGAACCAGACTACATGGGTAGGGAGAAACCATGCGAGGAACCAGACTACATGGGTAGGAAGAAACCATGAGAGGAACCAGACTACATGGGTAGGAGGAAACCTTGAGAGGATCCAGACTACATGGGTAGGGAGAAACCTTGAGAGGAACCAGACTACATGGGTAGGGAGAAACCTTGAGAAGAACAAGACTACATGGGTAGGAAGAAACCTTGAGAGGAACCAGACTGCATGGGTAGGAGGAAACCTTAAAATGAACCAGACTGCATGGGTAGGAATACATCTTGAGAGGAACCAGACTACATGGGTAGGAATAAACCTTGAGAGGAACCAGACTACATGGGTAGGAATAAACCTTGAGAGGAACCAGACTGCATGGGTAGGAGGAAACCTTGAGGGGAACCAGACTACATTGTTAGGAAGAAACCATGAGAGTAACCAGACTACATGGGTAGGAAGAAACCATGAGAGGAACCAGACTACATAGGTAGGAAGAAACCTTGAGAGGAACCAGACTACATGGGTAGGAGGAAACCTTGAGAAGAACCAGACTGCATGGGTAGGAATAAACCTTGAGAGGAACCAGACTACATGGGTAGGAATAAACCTTGAGAGGAACCAGACTACATGGGTAGGAATAAACCTTGAGAGGAACCAGACTACATGGGTAGGAGGAAACCTTGAGAGGAACCAGACTACATGGGTAGGAATAAACCTTGAGAGGAACCAGACTACATGGGTAGAGGGAAACCTTGAGAGGAACCAGACTGCATGGGTAGGAGGAAACCTTGAGAGGAACCAGACTGCATGGATAGGAGGAAACCCTGAGAGGAACCAGACTACATGGGTAGAAAGAAACCTTGAGAGGAACCAGACTGCATGGGTAGGAGGAAACCTTGAGAGGAACCAGACTGCAGAGAGGAACCAGCCACTCCCCACTCCAGCCATTTTCGCAGAGGGACTAAAGTGGCCTAATTTGTCACTGAGTGTCACTTGACATGTGTCAGGGGCCTGAAGTATGAGGATCAGGATTAAGTTAGCGCTGAAACACACACAGAAACATTTTAAAATCTTGATTTGAATCCACAAATCACATTACAGTCGAAAAGGATTCAAACATTTCAAAGGACACAGATATCTGGACACATATGGAAACAGATAGCACCGTCTTCTCCACACAGCAAGGCTGCCCATGACCGCTGACACAGAGCAGTACCTCACTAGCTGCTTTGCCTTTGTCTTATGCATTCATACATTCTGAAGGCCATATTTAACTAGCCTACTGTATAGTGAGCATTTCTCATTTGCCAAGATAATCCATCCACCTGACAGGTGTGGCACATCAAGAAGCTT